>NC_058090.1:83404196-83704196 GCF_014858855.1 Bufo gargarizans
CCAACAGAAATCTTGTAAAGCTATTGGGAGACTAGAACTCCCAACATGCTCTGACAGCAAAAGCCAGACCTGTAGAGATTGTGGAGCTGAGCTGCCAATCTTACCAAAGAAAATATCCAGATGAACGGGGTCACTCTTCTCACCAGATTCACCCTGGCACTGGTAATGCCCAATATCCTTATCACTGTTAGCAGGAACCTTTATTTTCCTATCAGTCTTGAACATCTTGACGTTGTCTTTATACCAGGTAAATCGTTGGCTTCTCTGGTCATTGCAGGTCATGAATACTTGTTCATATCTGAATACTTTGTTCCAATTTGGGTCAAATGACAGCATTGGCTTGAAAGACTCTATGACACAGAGAAAAATGTATTCAAAAATATTACTCAAAACATATATATAAACCATTTGTACATTTTACTCCGTGGGCATTGATCTGATCTACCTCTGCTTGGCCACAGCTATTACATACATTACAATCAATCTCTTCCCCAAATATCGAGGTTAAGGATATTGATTCTGCTTTCTGTTCTTGATCTCCACCTTCCCAGACCAGGCTATTCAGAAAACTGAAAACTCAGGGGACTTAAGTAAAAATTTCTATGTTTATTCACTGAAAAAATCCTTGAAAACCTCAATTTTGTTGAACATCAAAAGTTAGCTTCAAGGGCTATGACTAGGTCTGGTGTACTGCCATTGGTAGTGGCACATCAGGTCCTCTCAAGCCATTCACTTCTAGTGTGAGCATTGAGTAGATGTAACTGAAGGGACTACATGAAGTTCTGCTATACCAGAGATGGTGTCTTCATGCTACACAGACTTGTTTTAGGTCTATCAAACTCGGGACATGACAAAATTGCAAATGTACAAAACAAACTAAGGAAAAGTGCATTTATGTTTGTATGTTCTGCTCCATTTCCGTAGGCTGCATTCACACAATGGCAACAATAAAAAATGGACACACTGTCAGTGCTTCGTGGCCATTGTTCCACCATTTTTGCATCCATTTTCTGTCTGTTTTGCATCCGTTTTCATAGCTGTTGAAAATGGATGAATTTCATTGTCTTTTTTTTTTTTTTTTTTTATAAATCCTAACCCTGCAAAATAATATCCCCCATAGTGGCCCACGGCAGTAATAATGTCCCCCATAGTGGGCCCCAAAAAATAATAATGTCCCCCATAGTGGGCCCCAAAAAATAATAATGTCCCCCATAGTGGGCCCCAAAAAATAATAATGTCCCCCATAGTGGCCTCCACCTTTATTAATGTCCCCCATAGTGACCTGCAGTAGCAATAATGTCCCCAATTAGTGGCCCATAATGTCCCCCATAGTGGCCTCCAACAGTAGTAATGTCCCCCACAGTGCGCCCCAGCAGTAATAATGTCTGCCATAGTGGCCCATAACAATTGGTTAAGGTAAGCTTTTTTTTTACCTCTAAAAGGCCATATTGCAATAGTATACTAATTTTTAACAGCCATTAGACAGGTGCACTTCTAAAAACTGTTCCATTGAGTTCAATTTTCTATTTTTTGATGGCCGTTATTCACTGGCCATTATAAAAGCAGTCATGTGAATAGCCCCATAGACTTTAATTTATTATAAAAATGGCCGTGTGGGGCTGTTACACGGCCAATTTTCACCACCATGTGAATGAAGCCTAAAGGTGGCCATATACCTTCAATAACTTTCAGATGAACTAATATGTGGCTGTCAGCTAAAACCCTCTAAAAAAATAGATTGAGTGTTGAACCTCAACATTTCCGAGAGTCAGGATGACCAACACACATAAGATAGTCAACCAATCCTGTCAAAATGGGCTAAAATGAATCTCTCAGCTGGTAGTCCAACCAGTCCCTGCTGGCATGCTGGCCTCCAAGAAAATTGTAGGTGTTTGTTTCCCCACCTCATTTTTTGACCCCAACCGTATTTGTGGGAAGAGGAGTGTAATAGATTTTACTGCCTGGTTAGTTCTCTGGGTATCATAGGAACCAGACCATTACAAGAATAAAGTGAGTAACACCTATACTCTTGCTGTTTTTAACACAACGGGTCATGTTCCCTACCTTGTATGAGGACCGGTTGCTGTTTACTTATCTTGTTCACACTGTTCATTAATGTTCTTACTTCACATGAATATTCTCCAGAATCCCCCAGTTCAACAGACTGAATTATGTATTTATTAGAGGATCCAAATCCCTGAACATGCCAGCCATCTCTGTAGAAAGCAAATTGTAATTCCACATCTGCTCTAAAAGGATGGAGAGACGTCACACAAGTCAGAGTCATGTCCATACCCACTGATATTGGATTTGCGCTTATTTTTAACTCTGGAGGCGAAAACAATTCTGAAAGAGATCATGAAGATTAAAGTATATAAGTAGAAGAAATGGTAAGCAGGACACACATTGATGATTCTAGAAGGACCTAAACAAACCTTGGTCACATCAACTTTTTGGTGAACAGCCAACTGTCATGTGTATTGGAGTGTGCCAACCTTCCTTGGACAGATATTGGAGGAAGGAAGAATCCGTTATGTTGATTTTAAGACCGTTTTACAAGGACAAGGATCTACTCATCACGAGCAAGTATTTAAAAGGCTAAATAACTCTCCTAGAAAATAATTCCACATTCATCCAAACTGAACATGTGGGCAATAAACATGTTCAGGCTATGTAAAGTGGTTCCAAATTATGTGATGGGACAACAAAGCTACAGGGTCATCAAGACCAAAAGGGGATGAAACATCTAAAACTTGGGGTACACTTTGTTGACTTTGTCTTTGTTGCCAAATGAGCATCTAGCAACAATGAAGATGTAATCTAATCACAAGCACACATGTCCTTAGTCCTAATGGTATGGTCCATATCAGAGCTGAAAGATCTCCAATCTATGCACCACAATGAACTTTGCATGCAGAGGTGAAAGGATGTTACCTGTAACTTCAATTAACTCTTCATGGATAGAATCTTTTATTTCATTCTTTAGGATGGCCTTTTTTGTACACTGATATTTTCCATCAACACTTCTGTCCACTTTCCCAACAAATAAATATGTTTCGTAGTTCATAGCTTTAAGGTCTCTATAGTTTTTGGTAAACGAGGCTTTAGCATTGGTTGTATTCATATCAAGTCGACTGTCACAAGTCAGGGTCAGGATATCGCCTTCAAAGACGTAGCGTGAGACTCTCAATATGGTGAGATCTGGTGGAGAGAAGTAAGATTAGACCCCTGATGGACTCAACCAATTGCATACCATGGCCATATATTACTTTGACCACTCTCCTCAAGGAGTTGTTGGTCTTTTGCTGTGAAATAATCTATAAGTTGTGTCCTTTGAAAGTAACCCCAAAGAGTGCTAGAAGTCAGTTAGATGACACAAAGCAACAAATTGGAAAGTAGATGTGGAAGCCAAAAGTTTGAGATCAAGTTTGGTTCGAGGTCAGACATTTTGGATAGGTTGGCACACTTGTGCATTATAAGGAAGATGAAGTCTACAAGGTTGTTGGACAAGGGATATGGCCATAATTACAACATGCTGTATCTGCAAGAAGTCTAGCGCAAAGAAAGTGACAGAGGTGGTTGTTAGCATTAACATTGTGTTGATCTGATCTGATGAATATGTAAAGTGGCTGCATATGTGAAACAAGGTAATAATGAAGTGTGTGACTGATGATGGAGAAGGCAACACCATGTTAATAATAATGAGTAAAGTAGAATAATCCTTACATTTAAGTATTAATAATGAAGATGCAGCAGAACTGAATTTTACCATCAGACCATCACTACACCAATAAAAGAGGCTCTCCTACATTAGCTTATTTTCCACCCAAGACTGCCATGGATTGTGACATTCATCCTTTCACTACCCAAGACCACGTGGAATTGTGACATTTATCCCTTTGATACCCTAAACCACCAGGGATTCTGACATATATATACCTTCACAACTCTTCACTATTAGGGATTGTGACAATCGCCCCTTCATTACCCTGGACTACCAGGCATTTTGACATTCATCCCTTAGCTACCATAGACCACCAGTGATTGTGAGATTCATCTCTTTACTACCATAGACCACCAGTGATTGTGACATTCATCGCTTTACTACCATAGACCACCAGTGATTGTGACATTCATTCCTTTACTACCATAGACCACCATTGATTGTGACAGTCATCCCTTTACTACCATAGACCACCAGTGATTGTGACATTCATCGCTTTACTACCATAGACCACCAGTGATTGTGAGATTCATCCCTTTACTACCATAGACCACCAGTGATTGTGACATTCATCCCTTTACTACCATAGACCACCAGTGATTGTGACATTCATCCCTTTACTACCATAGACCACCAATGATTGTGACATTCATCGCTTTACTACTATAGACCACCAGTGACTGTGACATTCATCCCTTTACTACCATAGACCACCATTGATTGTGACATTCATCCCTTTACTACCATAGACCACCAGTGATTGTGACATTCATCCCTTTACTACCATAGACCACCAGTGATTGTGACATTCATCCCTTTACTACCATAGACCACCAGTGATTGTGACATTCATCGCTTTACTACCATAGACCACCAGTGACTGTGACATTCATCCCTTTACTACCATAGACCACCAGTGATTGTGACATTCATCGCTTTACTACCATAGACCACCAGTGACTGTGACATTCATCCCTTTACTACAATAGACCACCAGTGATTGTGAGATTCATCCCTTTACTACCATAGACCACCAGTGATTGTGAGATTCATCCCTTTACTACCATAGACCACTATTGATTGTGAGATTCATCCCTTTACTACCATAGACCACCAGTGATTGTGACATTCATCCCTTTACTACCATAGACCACCAGTGATTGTGACATTCATCCCTTTACTACAATAGACCACCAGTGATTGTGACATTCATCCCTTTACTACAATAGACCACCAGTGATTGTGACATTCATCGCTTTACTACCATAGACCACCAGTGACTGTGACATTCATCCCTTTACTACCATAGACCACCAGTGATTGTGACATTCATCCCTTTACTATCATAGACAACTAGTGATTGTGACATTCATCCCTTTACTACCATAGACCACTATTGATTGTGAGATTCATCCCTTTACTACCATAGACCACCAGTGATTGTGAGATTCATCCCTTTACTACCATAGACCACCAGTGATTGTGAGATTCATCCCTTTACTACCATAGACCACCAGTGATTGTGACATTCATCCCTTTACTACCATAGACCACTATTGATTGTGACATTCATCCCTTTACTACCATAGACCACCAGTGATTGTGACATTCATCCCTTTACTACCATAGACCACTAGTGATTGTGACATTCATCCCTTTACTACCATAGACCACTAGTGATTGTGACATTCATCCTTTCTTCAGTCCCACGGATTTATGACTTTCCTCCTTTTACTATCTTAGACCAGCCAAGACGTTGGGATCAACCTCTCCAGTACACTAGACCACCAGAGAAGCAGACATTAACTCTTCTGCTTCTCTAACCAAGTAAAGATCAACTCCTCCCCTACCCTACAGTACCCTAGACCACCAGTGGTGATGACATTAAAGTGGTCATCTAAAATAAAATACAAATCTGGGAATGTGTTAAATCTCAGATTCATCTCTATGCTCACATGATCCTCAGACAAATTATATTTCAGCAGCAATGTCCAGTGACTGGCTGTGGCACTCATATGCCACTGTTGCTGCCATGTTAACAAAGACCAGCAAGGAACCTCGAGAGTATCAATGATGAAGAAATTAGGACTTACCGGTTATAACATGTGGTCGAACAGATTCACTTATCATGCTGGTGCGGGTCTGGCATTTGTAGTTTGCCCGGTCATATAACTGAATGGAGGAGACGGTAAAGTTCTGAGTACTTATATCCATCTTATTATTATCTCTGTACCAAGTATACGTCTCATTCTTCTGTACATTAGATGGGTAAAGGCATGATAGAGTCAACGTCTCATTGTAGAACATGCTTCTCCAGTCAGGAGTAAAGGAGACAATTGGTCTGTCCACATCTGTGAGAGGACACAAGACACCGACATTATGGAGGTATTACATGATCAATATATTTATGTATCTAATAATAGAGTTCAGGAAATTATCAGCTCACCTGGGTTTTCAGTGTCTAAAGCTAAAAAATAACAAAATAAATGGGAAAATGTTAAAGATTTTTTGTAAATAGAAATGAACTAATGTACTTTAATTATAGCCTCAGTACCATTGCCCTAATTACGACCCCATCTCGTGGTCCTGACCACAAAATTCCCATGTTCATTCCTACACAGCAGTGACCTTCCCCTTCCCCTCCTGTGTTCTGGCATGTGACAAAGATGGCTGACTTTCAGGTTCATTAGTTAAGCCAGTCCACTTCTTCTCTGTCTCTATGTCAGCCATGATGGAAAAGGGACAAGCCAATGTGGCCAAAAAGTACAAGAACCTCCCCACTGCTCCCCTCTTCTCAGCAACCATCGACAGAATCAGTTTTTTTAAACTACATAGATACTCACCTAAAATAGGTAGAATAATCCCTGCATAAAAGACAGAAGATAACATTTCAATGAATTAATCAAAAGTCTTGTGTTTCATTATATTGTTCTATGATGTATTATGCTTTATTATACATTTACACTGGCGCTAACCTAGCAGATGGGTGGTGGATGGCAGGGAATTATCTGCGGGTGCTGGGTGCTAACTGGCCTTGTCGTCCAGAGTAGTTAGAAACAGGGCTAAAACAGCAAACTGGATCTTCGCTCACCTACATATTATGGAAGCTATCAGCTTTGCCAACACGGGCACCACATGACCAGTGGCAATTGCGTTGGCATTCATCAAGACAGGCGTGCTTAGATAATTCTTTGAGTTAAATATACAAAGCATTTCAGATCTGTTGAAGGTCTACAACTGGGGAAGAGGTCTTCTGCTCACAATTTTGTCCTAAAGCTTTAGAAGACTGTGTGACATGTAACTAGGTTCTCAAACCTCAGAACCTACAGGTTCACCAGATCATGCGATAGGGTTGCCAATGAAAGATTTGAGAAGGAGTGGATAAAGTGAGATCTCCAGTGCGGATCAACAAAAACACCACCCAAGACTAAGAGCATAATTTTTGGTCGATTCCTTGATTTCAATGGAGCACTCCAACCACCCACGATCATCTACCTATCACCTATCCGGTGGTTCTGGCACAACCTCCTTAATGAAGGTTCAAGAATCTACTCTAAAATAGGAACATTTCAGGAGCAGAAAAAAATATAACACACATTTAGCTAAAATGTACAAAAATGAAATATGGAAACATTAACTAATGAACTAAAATAAAGTATAAAAAAATATAAAATCAAACTAATAAAAAAAACTAAATTACACAGATAAAAAAATATATAAAAAAATCAAAAATACACAAAAAAGGCTAAACACATTATACAATTAACATTCTGAACTTATTACTATTACTTATTATTATATTACTCAATTCGAATACTAATATATGCAGACCACCACATATTTATACTCAAGTCCACAAAATTCAGAACAGACTTCACATAATGCCCATCACTTTCATCGGTGATACTACAATACCTATCAGACACAAGACTCCATAGATGACACTATGTAAGAGCTATATACAGTACCACTATAAAACATCTACAATGCAGAAGACACTTGTACTCACAGGCCAGTACACAGAGACACAGGGCTGACATGGTGTCTGGGGTTATCTTTGGCAGAATGGATGTTTTTTTCTACTCTGGAAAAAGCAAATGATAAAACTTCGTTTCCTGGGGAAAGGGGGACGAGTCCGGAACTTCTGAACACAAAGCTGCTTCAGCATCTTTTTACTGATCCTCACATCATTCCTGGGAAAAATATGTGGAGTATTGCAGAAGTCAGATTATTAGTATCGGAGTTAGGACATCCTGGCCACTGGTATATACTGTGCTCGGCTGTATATATACAAGCCACTCTCTGGCTTAGCAATATACAGTTGCAAGAAAAAGTATGTGAACCCTTTGGAATGATATGGATTTCTGCACAAATTGGTCATAAAATGTGACCTGATCTTCATCTAAGTCGCAACAATAGACAATCACAGTCGGCCTAAACTAATAACACACAAATAATTAAATGTTACCATGTTTTTATTGAACACACCATGTAAACATTCACAGTGCAGGTGGAAAAAGTATGTGAACCCTGGGATTTAATAACTGGTTGAACCTCCTTTGGCAGCAATAACTTCCACCAAACGTTTCCTGTAGTAGCAGATGAGACGTGCACAACGGTCAGGAGTAATTCTTGACCATTCCTCTTTACAGAACTGTTTCAGTTCAGCAATATTCTTGGGATGTCTGGTGTAAATCGCTTTCTTGAGGTCATGCCACAGCATCTCAATCGGGTTGAGGTCAGGACTCTGACTGGGCCGCTCCAGAAGGCGTATTTTCTTCTGTTTAAGCCATTCTGTTGTTGATTTACTTCTATGCTTTGGGTCGTTGTCCTGTTGCAACACCCATCTTCTGTTGAGCTTCAGCTCATGGACAGATGGCCTTATGTTCTCCTGAAAAATCTCTTGATAAACTTGGGAATTAATTTTTCCTTCGATGATAGCAATCCGTCCAGGCCCTGACACAGCAAAGCAGCCCCAAACCATGATGCCCCACCACCATACTTCACAGTTGGGATGAGGTTTTGATGTTGGTGTGCTGTGCCTCTTTTCTTCCACACATAGTGTTGTGTGTTTCTTCCAAACAACTCAACTTTGGTTCCATCTGTCCACAGAATATTTTGCCAGTACTGCTGTGGAACATCCAGGGGCTCTTGTGCAAACTGTAAACATGCAGAAATGTTTTTTTGGACAGCAGTGGCTTCCTCTGTGGTATCCTCCCATGAAATCCAATTTTTGTTTAGTGTTTTACGTATCGTAGATTCGCTAACAGGGATGTTAGCATATGCCGGAGACTTTTGTAAGTCTTTAGCTGACACTCTAGGATTCTTCTTCACCTCATTGAGCAGTCTGCGCTGTGCTCTTGCAGTCATCTTTACAGGACGGCCACTCCTAGGGAGAGTAGCAGCAGTGCTGAACTTTCTCCATTTATAGACAATTTGTCTTACCGTGGACTGATGAACAGCAAGGCTTTTGGAGATACTTCTATAAACCTTTCCAGCTTTATGCAAGTCAACAATTCTTAATCGTAGGTCTTCTGAGAGCTCTTTTGTGCGAGGCATCATTCACATCAGGCAATGCTTCTTGTGAAAAGCAAACCCAGAACTGGTGTTTTTTATAGGGCAGGGCAACGGTAACCAACACCTCCAATCTCATCTCATTGATTGGACTCCAGTTGGCTGACACCTCACTCCAATTAGCTCTTGGAGATGTCATTAGTCTAGGGGTTCACATACTTTTTCCACCTGCACTGTGAATGTTTACATGGTGTGTTCAATAAAAACATGGTAACATTTAATTATTTGTGTGTTATTAGTTTAAGCAGACTGTGATTGTCTATTGTTGTGACTTAGACGAAGGTCAGATCACATTTTATGACCAATTTGTGCAGAAATCCATATCATTCCAAAGGGTTCACATACTTTTTCTTGCAACTGTACACTCGATGACAAACAGTAAACCAAGAAGGAGTTATTGAAATGGAATGAAACTTTCTATGTGTGAATGTAATGATGAGAAATGTAAGAGATTACAACATTACAGCAAAAGGGGAAGTTTATTGGGGAACATTGTACAATTGAAAGGAGGCTTTAGGACCCTGATTGGCTGCCTCTAGCCTGGATACAAGATGAGATACAGCCTCTAGCCGGGATACAAGATGAGATTTAGCCTCTAGCCTAGATACAAGATGAGATATAGCCTCTAGCCTGGATACAAGATGAGATATAGCTTCTAGCCTGGATACAGGATGAGATATGGCCTCTAGCCTGGATACAAGATGAGATACAGCTTCTAGCCTGGATACAGGATGAGATATGGCCTCTAGCCTGGATACAAGATGAGATATAGCCTCTAGCTTGGATACAAGATGAGATACGGCCAGTAGCCTGGATACAAGATGAGATACGGCCTCTAGCCTGGATACAAGATGAGATACGGCCAGTAGCCTGGATACAAGATGAGATACCGCCTGTAGCCTGAATATAGAATAAGATACAGCCTCTAGCCTGAAAACAGGATGAGATACAGCCTCTAGCCTGGATACAAGATGAGATATAGCTTCTAGCCTGGATACAGGATGAGATATGGCCTCTAGCCTGGATACAAGATGAGATATAGCCTCTAGCCTGGATACAGGATGAGATACGGCCAGTAGCCTGGATACAAGATGAGATACGGCATCTAGCCTGGATACAGGATGAGATACGGCCAGTAGCCTGGATACAAGATGAGATACCGCCTGTAGCCTGAATATAGAATAAGATACAGCCTCTAGCCTGGAAACAGGATGAGATACAGCCTCTAGCCTGGATACAGGATGAGATACGGCCTCTAGCCTGGATACAGGATGAGATACGGCCTCTAGCCTGGATACAAGGTGAGATATTGTCTCTAGCCTAGATACAAGATGAGATACAGCCTCTAGGCTGGATACAGGATGAGATACGGCCTCTAGCCTGGATACAAGATGAGATACGGCCTCTAGCCTGGATACAAGATGAGATACAGCCTGTAGCCTGGATAGAAGAAGAGATAAGGTCTCTAGTCTGGATACAAAGTGAGATACTGCCTCTAGCCTTCATACAAGGTGAGATACTGCCTCTAGCCTTCATACAAGGCAAGATACTGCCTCTAGCCTGGATACAAGATGAGACACAGCCTCTAGCCTGGATACAGAATGAGATACGGCCTCTAGCCTGGATACAGGATGAGATACAGCTTCTAGCCTGGATACAGGATGAGATACTACCTCTTGCCTGGATACAAGATGAGATACAACCTCTAGCCTGGATATAGGATAAGATACGGCCTCTAGCCTGGATACAAGATGAGATACGGCCTCTAGCCTGTATATAGGATGGGATACAGCCTCTAGCCTGGATACAGGATGAGATACGGCCTCTAGCCTGGATACAAGATAAAATACAGTCTCTAGTCTGGATACAAGGTGAGATACAGCCTCTAGCCTGGATACAAGATGATATACAGTCTCTAGGCTGGATACATGACAAGATGCAGCCTCTAGCTGGATTCAAGATGAAATACGGTTGGACATGGAGGCATACAGGTTTTTTATGGTATCCTGCGGCACATTTGCCCACAGATGTTACAGCTGGATCTGTAGATCCTGCACACTGATAGGCTCCCGAAGCTGGCATCTCAGATGGTCCCGTATGTCATGAAAGAGTAGGGAACAGTGCAGTCCTGAGCTCCTAAGTGACGGCCCACAACAGGACAACAATCCCTTCTTAACTAAGTGCAGGGGCCTAAACAAAAAAAGGAACAGAGTAGCAAGACAGAAAGAGGTTAAAACCAGACAGGCAAAATCAGGATCCAAAATCAGAAACCAATACACAGGAAGATCCTGTTTCTCAGTCCAATGATGTACCTCCTCTCCAAGTCTGTCAACTGGACAAAATGTCTTCAAGTGCATTGTAGAAGCATGTCTAGCAGTCAATGACCTCTCACCAAGAGGTACACTGCCCAAAAGTAGCCCTGAGAGTCTTTTTATAGAGCACATGGGGAAAAGCTTTTCTACCCTCTTGTGCCTGAGACATAACTGCATGGGTGTGGTAGTTTTATGTCAGTGAATATATATCAGAGTAAACCAAAATGAAGGGCAATGGAAATAGCACTCCTTACAGCAAATTTGTAACCTTTAATCCAGATGCAACGTTTCGGCTAATCAAAGACTTCTTCAAGCTTGTAGATGGATCTGATTAGCCGAAACATCGCATTTGCAGTAAGGAGTGCTGCTTCCACTGCCCTTTATTTTTTGGGGTTTGTCCTGTTTTCTTTTGGGCCATTGACACATACCCAGAGGGAGGTGCGCATCCACCACATTTTTTCATTGCTGTCCATACTGATATTCTGTAGATCAGAGCAGATAGTGACCAGTCATGTAGATGCAGTTCTCCTCTGGCACACGGCCGCTCTTGTAAGTGAAAATTTTTGCAGACTGACAGCATTTTGTTCTGATCAATGATTTCCTTTTTCCTGTTTGTACATTCTGGGATCACTCTGAATTCTTACACAATTATTTCTGAGAATAACTATTGTCCCTGGAGGAAAACGATGAGGAAAAATTTTGTGAGGACAGATTTTCACATTTGCTGTTTTGGTTAAAATGAATCTGCTGAATAACAGGTGTTAATGAAGGTCTGATCACTATGTAATTAAATTACTATTATATTAGTGATATCTAGTGTTGAGGGAATCGAGCTTCTGTTCATTGATCTGAAGAGACCCTCTTTAAAAACATTTCAAATTCGGAATATAAAGTTGGGTTTCGCTACCGGCTGGTACCTCGGTACCAAACCTGACTTTGGATTGCTAATGTGAAATGTTTTTAATGGCTCTGTCATTTTTTGATTTTCCATTGTTCCCTATGAGATAAAACTAACTTAGTATGATTACAGTGATACCACATTTATATAGTTTATGGGTTTTGTTTTTACGGCGTTCCCTATGAGATAAAACTGACCTGTTCTCTTCATTCACTGGGTCAGTACAATTACAGCAATTTCACATTTATATAGTGTGAGGAATATGGATTATTATTTAATGTCAGACATGTTCCCACACCAGCCATCTGCTGTCAGATAGCAGAGGTAGTGAACTCCACAGGGGGGCCCTGCTTCAAAGCCCAGCCAAATGGCAGAGAACTTCTAGCAGGCCACCTTTGTTTACAACTTCTCACCTCCATTCAGTTAGCACGGATCCTGCAGGAAGTCTAGAAGGGGTCTAGGCAATTCCCCAGTTCAATGAACATTATCAGACATCATAGAACCGGTGATTCATAAGGGATTATGAATCGCCCGTCCATCACAGACATAAACCAGATACATATTTGTGTCCCTGTGGCCACAAGGAACAGGCCCGTGGTCATAGTGTAGTGGTGGGATGCCAGGGAGGGGAGATATACATATCTCCCCACAGAAGCCAAATAACGGTACCATGCTTGGACTCTACTGGTAGCTGGAACCTAGGTGGATCCATTGGTCCCAGAACCACCTCCCTGCGACATTCTAGTCTGGGGCCATGAGCCCTAATCGGTTTTGTGGCTCATTTTCTGCCAGCCCCATAAGTGGGGGAGTGGACCCCTCCCAGAGGCCGGGAGGGGAGGGGCTGGCTACAGATCAAAAGGCTCATGCCGGCAAGTGTGCATGTCTTTCTTCTGAAGGGGGGGGGGGGTTACGCTGCATACGTGTTTGGAAGGGACCTGGAAACGGCTGACCTCACTGCCTCCCATCTGACCACAGCCAAGCCTTACAGAAACCCATTATTCATCACAACCCAAAGGACTCATCTATCTGGTAAACTGACTTTTGTTCTGCTTAACCCTGTTGTACCACGCCATCTGTATTTACCACTCAGACCACTGTATATATTTTCTGTGTATATTGTGTTATGTCTAGTGAGCCCTTAAGTCCGTGTTTCGGCCTAGTTATACGCTACTGCGGGTTAGTTTTTCACCCTATAGAATCCCATTAGCGGACCAGGCTTATATCAAACGAGAAGCTGGTGGCAGTCTTCCTGGGCTGAGGAAGCGCTGTTTCACTGGGGCAGTAAAAAGGCTCCCTAAGCTTGTTGCCTCTCTGTGCCCATGTGGACAGGGGGAGTCTGTGAACATTGTACCAAGCTGACCTTACCTACTCCTCAGGGACGGCATAACGTCACGCCTTGATAACCAGTGACTATACCGTATCTCGTTGGCTCTACATTTAGTTTATGGTTTTGTTTTTACAACGTTCCCTATGAGATAAAACAGATCTGTTCTCTTCATTCTCTGGGTCACTACGATTACAGTGATACCACATGTGAATGAAACCGTTACACCGTTCTCAGTATGGAATAAATATTTTGGGAATTTTGGGAGTCTGCAATATCTATGATGTTTATTAATTTTTTATATGGGGGAAAGGGGGTGATTAGAATTTAGATTTTTTTTAAATGTTTTTTAAACTGTTTTTTAATACTTTTGAAAGTCACCCTGGGGGACTTTGACATGTGATCATCCGATTGCTTCCCCCACAGACTGCAGCCTATTCCCTGTGTTCCTATGGGGCTCAGCTCCAAAGTGGGCGCCATCTTTAAAGTTGCGAAGAGATAAAAAAGGGTTATTCCTATCTCATCTGTTTATAGCAGAGATGGAAAAAACCAAAGTACACTGCAGTCAGGGGTAGGTGGCGTTACAGAAATGGCCGTATACCAGTGAGTCTATAGCTTGACAGTCAACCACGATTCCAGGTATTTTATGTCCTTTTATTTTATTTCCCTTTTATGCTTTTCTGTTAAAGCATATCCTGCTAGCTACAAGATTTGCCTCTATCAACTCTTTCTGTTTCTTAAACACCCCGATATCACACATAGTGGTTGTTCCTGCTCTTATGATACATTGTAATTGAGAATTTCCATTGGTATACAGCCATGTGAAAAAGTAAGTACCCCCATCTAAATGTTAGGATCCCTCCATTTATGTTTTTTCAGCCATTCCTTGGTGGGTGTTTAGGGTCATTATCATGCCACGAGGTCCACTTTCTCCTGAGCTTCTGTATCACAATGTCTTCCCTTTCTATGCAATGTTGATCCATCAAAATCAGCCTCAAACCAGATCACCATGCTTTACACTGCTGGTGGAATGCTGTCATGACTGTCACTGTGGACACATTGTGCCATTAGTACTGGTGAAAACTCTTTATCGGATCTTCTGGCCTAAGGATACTACACATACCACTTACTCTAGCAGGTAATAGGGATGAACTTACTTTTGTACCACCAGGATATGGCATTTCTGAAGAACGATGCCATCTACTCTACCTTCAAGACCTCAGGCACACGACGTGTGTATGATTGCACATTGACTAATTCATTTCTATGGGTCTGCAAAAAAAAACAGACCGCACGCAGCTGTCATCCGTGTGCTGTCCGTTCTCCTAACAGATAGAACATGTCCTATTCTTGGCTGCAAAAGACATACAACAGACCACTGAAGTCAATGGGTTTGCAAAAAAATAAATACGAAAGTAACACGGACGTCTTACAGATCCGTGTTTTGTGGATCGCAATTTTATTGTGCTGTGTCATGCTCTGCCTTGCCCTGTCTAAGGAGTATTATGGTAGTATTGTTACTAGATGCTGTAGTGAGCTATAACCACCATGCTTACTGTGCCTTATCAAAGTGACAAGCAACTAACTGCGTTTGTGCCACTGTATCCGCAGTTGCACACAACAGAGACATTTGATGAATTGTTACGTCCTGTGGTCTATCATCCCTCCCAGTTCAGGAACATCTCCCCAGTGCTGCAAAGCCTAGGAATATCTCAACTTCAAGAACCCAAGAGCTGGCAATCTATGCAGAGCAGAGGGGGATATTTCTTCCTATAAAAGAGGTGGAAAGACCAGACAGAAGCTTCCGAACAAAACAGGGAAACCAGACGTTACACAAAATGCAAACTGACCTCCATCATTGCTTCATGCAAAAAAAAGAGGATGTGGGGAAAAAAACTGAAAAAAAAAAACAAGAAATAAACAGAAAGCTTACAAAACAGTGAAAGCATAAAGATCAATTCCAGGAAATGCATTCAAGTACAAAGTCGATAAGAAGATATTGATAGGAAATACTTGTGTATGGCAGTCCAAGATGCCAAGATGGCTTCTAATCACTCTTAGTATGTCATAGTTAGGGGACGCTTGCTGATGTGCTCAGCCTTCAGCCTCAGTGAAGGACCATTCTATATTCTGGAGGACTAATGGCCACCATTATCACATGATTGTGAACCCTCTGTGATCAGCTCCTTCTGATGGAATAACCCGGTCTAATAAGATAAACTATGTCTGATAAAATGTACCTTGTCTTCATGAAGAATGATGGCGGACAGATATCTACCTTCACGATCTACAACTACATAATTTATTTTAATTTTAATAGCCTTATGTATCAGGATACTTACACCCCTGGAGTAGGATGGATATAGAGCGTGGAATGCATGCTGTATCCATGGCCTATCCATGGTGGTTACATTATCTTTGGTCAAATGCATCTCTTGAAGACAAATAATAGTGGGGAGAATTTTTTTATTAACATTAAATATTGCCATTCGTCTCACCCCCGTACCTAATCCTCTAACATTCCATGAAACGATTCGCATATTTTATCAAACAATATTGATCAAATAAGGCAGAATATTCAAGAGGGCATGGATATGAGAGAGGAGAGGGAAGGAGAGAGATCGAGAGAACGAAAACCCACACCTTTGACGCAGTGGGCACTAGCCCCTGACTCTCTTCTATATTTTTAAACCCCCCCCCTCATCCCCAGTCCCATCCGTTTAATTTGACAATTTATCCTCGATTAATGCTTTACTAATACTATCTTCTAGGGAGTAAAAAAGAAACTGACTTTGTCCGGCCATTGAACGCGTAACCTAGCCGGGAACATCACTGCGTAACTCACATTCTTCCTACGCAGTTCTTTTTTAATCTCTAAAAAACGGGCTCTCTCTTGCATAGTTTCCTTGGCATAGTCTGGAAATACCATAACTGTAGCCCCATTGCAATCTAACTTTCCCTTCTTCCTAGCTCTACGTAAAATTTCATCTCTATCCTTAGCCGACAACATCTTGACTAGTATTGCTCTAGGTCTTGTACCCGAAGGGGGCGGTTTGTGCACTCTCTCCGAATCGAAACCTCCTGTCCGAATTGCTCTATAAACCAGTTCTGGACAAATGTAAACACATCCCCTTCCTCCGGAAAGCCCACGCATCTCAAATTAGTCCTTCTGGATCTATTTTCCATATCCAGTAGTTTATTTTTAATATCTGTATTCTCCATTTGTAACTTATCCTTATCTTGAGTGATTTTCTGTAACAAATCCTCTGTACATGATATTCTTTTTTCGGCCTCTTCCAGTCTATCCTTATATTTGTGCAAATCTGCCCTGAGCAGACTGACCGACTCTCTGACATTCCCCACCTGGAGAGAGAGGTCCATGATTGACGAATTACATTTTTTTATTTCTTGAAATATGTCCTGTAAACTAGGAGTATACGCTCCTTTATGCTGGCCATCGTCTACTACGAGCGTGTCCACTCCAGATCCTTTCTCCTCAAGTGAGGAAGCCCCCTCCAACTCCCCACCGACAATACCATATCCTTCACCCTCTTCATACTGTATTTTTGATGGTAGTACTCATTGGATTCACCCCTGCTATACACAGTGTTCTATGGGCTCTAGCTGGTTGTGGACTTGTTGCTCCATTTTTGTGGCATTTGAAGACCGCTGTTGGTGTGCTTGACCTACCATGTGCTGGTATATAGGATTTATTTTAACCGTATTGATGGAATGATTCTATGATATTTATATGTACATTTTTGTGTATTGGATTTAATAAAGATTCTTAATTTTACTCATTGCGCGTGGCTCTTTTTGGTGTTTTGGAGCACACTGACATTGACCAGACATCCAAAAAAAGTACTGTCATGAAATGAACGTGAGCTTTAGAAAAAGTGTGAAGGACCTTAGATGTTTTTATCTCTTGAAGACCAACCTTTACATTGATGGCTGGAACAGATTGGGATTTGTTGAAACCCCCATAAACTGACTTTCATGAAATCTCTGATTGAGGGTACAGCTACAGAACGGCATGTCACACGACACTACAAAACGGGCTACTTGTCTCCAACTTTCTGTCACGCAACTATTTTAGAGCCGGGATTTGGCTATGAAAACATATGACCTAAAATCCAGCAGTAGTGCTTTTTATTTTACTGTGGCAGTTGCAGCATGTCCCGTGTAGCATTGCGATACCACGGACATAAATTCTATGAAATGTTGTTAGACATATTTCATGTTGGTCACCTTTAAAAGATGTGGGTGTTGAAACTGGATATGTACAGAAGTAGCATGTTGGTGTGTGTTTTTGGGTGGTGAAGCTTCCTTGTGTGGTACAAAGGGGAAGTGGATGTCCTTCACTGCCTGGAAAGCTAAGATGCCACTCATGAGAAGAAAATTAGCCTCCTCTTTCTGCTGTTGGGTTATTGTAATTTGTCTATGGAAAGGTAAGTTTCAATTTGTTTTGTGCCACAATTTGTCTCTTGGGGTCTGGTTTTTATCTTCATTATGAGACTCTGAAAATAATCCAAGAATGTGTCATGTCAGGAAAGGTAGCCAGTTATACTTATTGTTAGAAATTTCTGCATATGTTGAGGTTAGTTGATGGTTATTACAGCCACTTCCACAATCAACATGTCTAAGGGTGTATAATATTAAGTTATAAAGCACCGTCTGGCTTGTCCTATCAGGGAATTCTGAGCTATTAGACGGGATCCCTTGTTAAGAGCCCTCATCAGTTAGCCCCAGCAAAACATTTTTACTGGCACATTCCAATATTACAAACCGTGTAATACTTCATCTATCCTGTGGGGGCACTGCAGGAAAAGTAAACACTTGCCTGGTTTACTCAAAGATTACAGTTAACCTTTGGGGGTCTCAGAAGAAAGACAATCCCTAATAAGCTTATGGTCTAAGTCACTTTCAACAAACACATTATCCAAAGTGGACAGCGCCTTTATATTAAAATGTGTCTGTATTTAAAGAATGGGATATATTTTGGAGAGGATAATTGATGCATATAGATCTCTGTTTTCCCTAATACATTACTTTATCATAGATGTTTCCTGCTGTGAATCTAACAAGTCTCTTACTGTTGACGAAGGAGAAGACGTCATACTAGATGTTGGTCAGACCCACCCTCAGTTGTTTTATATCACTTGGGACTTTGAAAAGCATATCATTGCAATAACAAGGCCAGGGCAAGCACTCCAGCTGGAGAAGTATAGCTACCGTTACCCTGGAAGACTCTTCAGCTCCGATGATGGCTCTTTAATCATTACAAGGTTAATGGCCGAAGACAGACTCATCTACAGAGCAGATCAGTTTGATGTGAATTGGCACTATCTGTGTGTACAACTTTTTGACGTCAGAAAGGATGGTAAGTGGAAACAATGTAAAGTGATAATTGCCATGGGACAAGACAACTTTTATATCTAAAAACTTTCTATGAGATGTTGTGTATTGTACTAAGGGTGTACTATATTAACCCCCTTCCTCCACCTGCAGACGCCAACAGCCAGAGCTGATTCTGCAGGACAGGGAGGGGGCTTTAGATGGTCTCGTTCTAATGGGACAAATTAGACAAAATAAAAGAAGAAATAATGTGGAGGGGAGATGACCGTATACAGTAGTCATATGCCATGTCGCGTAGCCATAGCCTTGTTATATGTAGGATACACACTTTTGGTTTCACTTCATCAACATTTCTAACACTTTGTTTCTTCTGCTTATAGTGCGTGATGGCATATCCCCAAATGTTGGTAAGTGTTTTACTTGCTTCTTATATAGCATCAACAAGTTTAGTAGCAATGTACAGGGAAAATCATCCCATCAGTCCCAGACCCTAGTGGGGATCATATACATTGGGGGGATTTTTTTTAAATTATTGCATTATACTCATTTTGAGCTAATAATTATTTTTTGAATTGGTCTTTATTACAAATATGGAGACCTTTTCTCTGTACAGGGCTGAGATGCTCTAGTAGCAGCCTTTGGATTTTCTCTCTTTTCCGTCAGTCAGGGAGCTGACAAGCTCCTTATCTCTGCTTTTAAACACTCATCAAAGCTCACTCCTTATCTTACTGATAAGAATCTGGCTTAATAAGTGTTTAGGACCTCTTGAGGTTTATTAGATGACCAGCAAAAAGTGAAAGTGAAAGTAACATTTACACAGCTAGACAAACAGTTAACCCTTTGTGACAGAACAGCTCAATATTTTTTATACAGACCAATTGAAAAACTGATTTTTAGCCCACAATGAGTAAAATGCAATCATAAAAATGCGCCTCTAAAGGTGTATATAGACTTTAGGCTTGTGTTTCAATTGTTGGAAGAAGTTTTATGTTGCAAGCTTCTCTCAATTATTCATTTTAAGACATTCCCATATACTGTTTACAACATGCTACTAGTATCATACTAGCAGCCCCCCTGTAATACAGTTTGGATATGAGGTCTGTGTGTCTAGGATGCTGCTGACTTCACTAATACTCTTATATTAGTACAGTTTCCTTCCTGTACCAGTTTTCACTTCTACAGTCTGAGGAATCTTTTCTCCCTTTGCTGACAAACACTGATGGTGACTGACGTCTCCCTCCGTCCCCTGCAGAGTCTGATTGCCATGTAATATTTATCTCAGCTGATTGCTTACAATCTTAGCTCTTGTCTTTTGCTCGCAGCTGTGCAGTAGGTAAAAAAATGAAAATAACCCATCTTCTTTTCTCAATATATTACTAGATCCTGCAGAAGCCTGCAGTCCCACTAAACCAATATTTCATGACCTTGGAGAAAATGTTACTTTGCAACTCCTAAGTAATCCAAGAGTTGCAAATGTACTGTGGGACATAAATAACATCGATCATATAGCAATTACACAACCAGGTGGCATTATGTATCGCCAAGATCCCAGCTATCTGGGTAAATTGTCTGTCATGAGAGATGGATCACTAAAAATATTTAAAGTGACCACCAAAGATCAGCATGTCTACAGAGCAGAACTTTTCACAAAGGAATGGAGCCACCTCTGCCACCAACAATATGATGTCAAACTGAAAAGTAAGAACTAAATTAAAGTTTTCCATTGTAATGAGAGTTTATCTGGGTGTTCAATATGTGGATATCAGGGGGACTTCACTGAGGATTTAGGTATTTGATTGCTCTTCATTGGTACATGAGTGTTATGGTTGATTATCTGGTTTCTTATGGCATCATTGCAGCTTCCCAATGGCATGGTGGGTATCATGGTTTATTTCCAACTGTTTGTGGGTTTAATGGTTGTTTTCCATTGAGTAATTACAGCGTGATTTGTGTCCACCAGAGAAAATTATTCTTGAGGCTGAAACCCCATATCATCTAATAGTTTTTAAATCAAAGAAATAGACCCTATTGGCAACTGTGGCCAGCTTCAAATGTTTTTTCTCTCTAGACCTTTGGGGCCCACTGTGGTAACAGAGGCTGAGACCACCAGAGCATCCTCTGGTACTCTGGTGGTCCAGCCCGACATTGAATATGACTACAAAACAGGGCCACTTTTAGTATTTTTTCCAGGGCCACTCTGAATTCCCAGTCCGCCCCTGTCCACATCTCAGATTTAAATCTCTTGCAGGAAACGGGAACATGGGCAACATTGGAGATACCCTTTAATTTTCTAAATCTAATATATCAATACAAAAAATTAACATTTGTTTTTGTACATTTTCATTTTTCTCCAGATATATCTTCTCCGGAATTATCCAGTACTCATGGAGTCCAGAATCACATCCGCCTAGTCCTGTCTGCCTGTATACTTCTTACTATTCTATCTATACTGCTTTATCATTTGAAAACAGAAACATCCAGGAAACCACAGTGATTTCTTGTAATGGAGTCCTTTGAAGACCTAAAAATAGGCAATCAACTAATGTCCAAAGGATAACCAGACTGTGGGACTGATAAAAAATTGTAGAGACAACGTTAAACCAGAGGACGTCCGAATATAAGAACGCTGGATGTTGGAGATCATCTGTTATTCACTAAAAAGTTGCCGAAATTTCCACCAAAATTGTTGACAATAAACCCTTTTATCCATGGACATTGGGTTTCCTGTGCTAATTATAATCTCCCATTCAGTCTCCACACAGGAAAACACACGCTCACCTCTTCACGTTCATGTGTAATCATTCTATGCCAGGTCTATCTTTCACCCTCCTCTCACTGTGTGAAGGGCAGGAGAAAGTAAGGCTCCTGGCGTGACCTGCGCTCTGATGAGAGAATCTTTACATTAGTTGTTAGATCCCCCTCTGTTCCACATGAAATTCTGGATGTTTTACATTATATACAAATCAAAGGCCCAACGGTCTAATGAAAGGTTGTAATCGGTGCATCTGGTTCCCCCTAGAATGACCCCCCTGGAATACATAGATTACCACAAATATTTTTCCATAACTTTTTTTCTAATTTTTTTAATTTTAGTTTACATTTTGAGTTATGTTGTTTGTTGTTGTAATTTGGGTTCACAATCTTACTATTGGCTATTCATCTATCTATCTGATATATATCCATCTATCTCTCATATCTATCTATCTATCTATCTATCTATCTATCTATCTGATATATATCCATCTATCTCTCATATCTATCTATCTATCTCATATCTATCTATCTGTATATCTATCTCTCATATCTATCTTTGATGCATCTGTTTTCCCCTCAATTGCTCGCCTAACCAGGATCACAAACACATTCTATCCTTATTTGAGTCTTACATTCTTAGTTTTTACCATCTTCTGTATTCCATATACCACCATTTCACTCAACTCAGCCTATTTGTGCAGTGTGGGAGGAGACGGAGAACCCAGAAGGAAGCCACCACACATGTACACTGATGGCCACCCCCTCATGTTTTGTTGTAGGTTTATTGTAAAGGTTTTTGCGTGCGCTGGTTTCAGGTGTACCGGGGCAGCACCCATCACGTGTTGTTTCACTTTCCACAGTGGTGACAGACTTTCCTATTATCTTCATCATTTTTGTATTTTATTCATGAATTTGATATGACTACAAAGAGAAAACTTGAAAAACACCCACAGGATCCTCACATTACACCATATAAGAATTAATAGAAGCCTGGGGAACAACTACGTTAGAATCCATAGCTTGAAGTCTCGTGATGCCAGTCGTATCTATAGCTGATCCACGTCTCCTCTGGTTCCTGTAGTACCCACACAGAGTGACACTTTCAACTCTGTCCTCATGATGGATCTAAGCCATCAACCAGAGGGGCCCCTTCTGTGCGTGGTCTCACATGTCCCCATTTGAAGTCTAGAGAGCCCAGTGCTTGGCTGGCCAACGTCTACTCATTCGTTGTTGGACAGAATCCTCCTTTTCTGTTTTCCTCCTTGTCTACTAGCCAGGAAGTGGGATATCCTTACTTAACATCCTTCAGCCCATTGGGGACCCATGGCATCCTCCACAATACCCAGCAAGCTCCATCACGTTTATGGATGCTCCAAGGACGTAACTAGCAAGTTTGCATGCAGGGAGTTGTACTGGCGTTGCACAACAGTCGGGGGCCTGGGAGTTGCATCAATGCTGCACATGTCCTTGTCCTTTACGGTGCCATAAAGCGTAAAATGACCATGCTAATTAATAATACCGCCAGTATATCATTAGATAAGACACCTTTGTGTCTCAGACAATGACTTCTGGACAGCGTAGGTGAGTCCACCGCTACGATGGGATCACTGCTCATCACTGGAAAGGGGAAGTGAGAGTTGTGCTTTACACTTGACTACATGCTACAATTATCGTTACATTCTCACCACAAGTAGACATCATGTCTGCTCTGCTGTGGATGGTCTCAGTCTGTAAGTACCAAGAATATTTTTATTTCATTAATATCGTGTTTCTAAAGAATAATTATGTTTGTGGTGAAACATTCAGAATAGAGAATAACCCTCCTCCTCAGGTTTTCTTTCACCAGGGGCAAAAGTGTCCACCTCTGTGCATGATGTAAGCACCTCTATTATGTATGTTTGCAAACTAAATTTCTACCTCAATTTTCTGGATACAATTTATACAAAAAATACAAAACTCTTGCCCTATTTTTATAAAAAAATATATAAAATACAATAAACTGAAAAAAATCACCGGAAATTACTCGTAATCATAATATTTGTAATCAAAAGACTCCAAAATAGAATGAAAGACAATATAGTAATATAGTAATATAGTATAGCCTTTTTGTGAATTTCTTTTTTGCCGAATCCTTTCGGTGATCTCAGCTCCTAAATAACTGAATTATAGCTATTTTTGTTTAATGATGTTTCGATGTTTTTATTCAATTTATAATAAACATAAAGAAGTTTACGTTTCCTCATCAGGGATGGCTCTTGTTATCACTACAAAAAATGGTGGTGTTTTTTTATAGATGTCTTTTTCACGTCTGATATGTTTTCTGCTTTGGTTTCAGCATTCCTTGTGGATCAGACAAGTGAGTATTTAAAAAAATATATAATACTACAAAACATAAAATTCATGACTTACAGTGTGCTCGGATTGACAGTCGGGGGAAGGCTCATAATACATATGTACAATAGAGGGATCAATGTACTACTGAGTCCATAGTTCCAGTTCTTTAAGAATACAATATCTGAGGTCAGGATCTAGTGGTTGGGGAAATGAGGGCACGCTAAGAGAACAGTACATACGGGGTTATGCCGAGACTGTTGTGTAAAATACGCCATTATTTGATGCATTTCTGCTGCATAATGTTTATGAAACAAATGTACCAAAAATAATAATCCACTACACCTCGGGGGTGTGGTCTAGTAGGGAAGGGTGTGGTTTATTAGAAAGGGGTGTGGCTTAAGCAGCAACATTGTGTATTAACATTTTTGGGCCAACCAATAGTTTGGTATCAAGTTAGGCAAAAAGTTCTAGCCATTCACATAATAGACATAAATATGGTGCGTGCTTATCTACACAGGATTAATAAATCCGCCCCACTGTGCCTCCTGACTGCTCAGACAACGCTTCCAAAATACCTAATACCACCCCCGGTATAGGGCGGCTTATGTGCACAATACAGATATACAGTAGTTTCCTCTCTGCTCAATCCTGCAGGGCCAACAGGGCCAACGTCACAGAAAACACAGAATTCTAAAAGAGAAAAATCTTACTTCTGGGATTTTTTTTTTTTATATATATATACACATTGTTAGTTTTCTATATAAAATGTAAACAAAAAGTAACACACAGCACTCACTGATATGGCACGTAGAGCACCTCCATAATGCCACACAGCAACCAATTATCCCAATTACAGACCATACATGTACATTGCTTCACACGGTGTCACATTGGATCCAGGTAAATAGTGTCACACAGGGTCCAGATAAATAGTGTCACACAGGGTCCAGATAAATAGTGTCACACAGGGTCCAGGTAAATAGTGTCACACAGGGTCCAGATAAATAGTGTCACACAGGGTCCAGATAGTGGGATCACAACGACTCTTGTAAAAAAAAAAAAACGTTACAAAGAATCCAGATAAAGTATTACACAAAATCCAGATATTGTAAGACAGTGTCCAGATACATAGTGTCACACAGTGTCCAGATACATAGTGTCACACAGTGTCCAGATACATAGTGTCACACAGCATTAGGAGAGACAGTGTCGTGTCACATAGAGTCCAGATAAATAGTGTCACACAGCATCCAGATAATGTCACACAGTGTCCAGATACATAGTGTCACACAGCATTAGGAGAGACAGTGTCGTGTCACATAGAGTCCAGACAAATAGTGTCACACAGTGTCCAGATACATAGTGTCACACAGTGTCCAGATACATAGTGTCACACAGTGTCCAGATACATAGTGTCACACAGTGTCCAGATACATAGTGTCACACAGTGTCCAGATACATAGTGTCACACAGCATTAGGATAGACAGTGTCGTGTCACACAGTGTCCAGATACATAGTGTCACACAGTGTCCAGATACATAGTGTCACACAGTGTCCAGATACATAGTGTCACACAGTGTCCAGATACATAGTGTCACACAGTGTCCAGATACATAGTGTCACACAGCATTAGGATAGACAGTGTCGTGTCACACAGTGTCCAGATACATAGTGTCACACAGTGTCCAGATACATAGTGTCACACAGTGTCCAGATACATAGTGTCACACAGCATTAGGATAGACAGTGTCGTGTCACATAGAGTCCAGATACATAGTGTCACACAGTGTCCAGATACATAGTGTCACACAGCATTAGGATAGACAGTGTCGTGTCACACAGTGTCCAGATACATAGTGTCACACAGTGTCCAGATACATAGTGTCACACAGTGTCCAGATACATAGTGTCACACAGCATTAGGATAGACAGTGTCATGTCACACAGTGTCCAGATACATAGTGTCACACAGCATTAGGATAGACAGTGTCGTGTCACATAGAGTCCAGACAAATAGTGTCACACAGCATTGAGTTAGTGTCACACAGGATACATATAGGGACAGATATACATTTTTGAAATTACCTGACTTTTCAATATCATTTTATCTATGCTACTGCTCATAACTAATGAGTAGGGATGAGCGAACCCGTGGAAGTTAAAGTAAATGGGGACCCGAACTTCACTTTATGACATGGTTATTACTGAAAATAATAGCATTCTTCAGACAGAATGCTAAATGATATGGCCATTGAGGGGTTAAAAATAATAATAAAAACTCACCTCATCCACTCGATCGCGCAGCCGGTATCCTCTTCTTTCTTCAGGACCTGCGATGACGTCCTGCTGAATGAAGATAGAAGGACCTGCGACCATGTGGTGAGCACGGTGACGTCATCGCAGGTCCTGCAGAAAGAAGAGGATACCGGTTGCCCGATCAAGTGGATGAGGTGAGTTTTTATTATTATTTTTAACCCCTCCATGGCCATTTTATTTAGCATTCTGTCTTAAGAATGCTATTACTTTCTGTTATAACCATGTTATAATGGAAAATAATAAAATCACCCGAACACCGAACCCGAACTTCAGTGAAAAAGTCTGGGTTTGGGTCCGGGTACCCGAACTCGCGAAGTTTGGTACGAACCTGAACTTTGCAGTTCGTGTTCGCTCAACCCTACCAATGAGTCATCTACATTTTATGAATATTATATGATGTTGATGTTTGATCAGTTTTATTTCCAATATGATGACAGGACTTTTCGCACATTTAGCATTCTGCGTAGTCATAGTGGATGTACTGTCCTGTTTCAGAGGCAGCACTACTGACATACGTGACCTTGGATCCAGACTGGAGGACGATCTTCAAAGGAGAGAAAATTTCACTCACCTGTAATGTTGTTTCCTCTTCTGTATGGAAAGAAGAGAGATTTTACTGGTATAGAGATGATCAGCCATTATATACTTATCAGCAGACAATTCAGATCAAAAGTGCCAAAATGGAATACAGTGGAAACTACCAGTGTAGGACAAGTTCCAGTGACAGAAGTGATCCCCTCCGGCTGGATGTGAGCAATGGTGAGACAATAAATCGAGCAATATATGTGACACAGCGTCCAGATAAATAGTGCCACACGGCATACAGATAATGTCACACAGTGTCCAGATAAATAGTGCCACACTGCATCCAGATAACGTCACACAGCGTCCAGATAAATAGTGCCACACAGCATCCAGATAACAGCACACAGTGTCCAGATAAATAGTGTCACACAGCATCCAGATAACGTCACACAGTGTCCAGATAAATAGTGCCACACAGCATCCAGATAACGTCACACAGTGTCCAGATAAATAGTGCCACACAGCATCCAGATATAGTCACACAGCGTCCAGATAAATAGTGTCACACAGCATCCAGATAATGTCACACAGTGTCCAGATAAATAGTGTCACACAGCATCCAGATAATGTCACACAGTGTCCAGATAAATAGTGTCACACAGCATCCAGATAACGTCACACAGCGTCCAGATAAATAGTGCCACACAGCATCCAGATAACGTCACACAGCGTCCAGATAAATAGTGCCACACTGCATCCAGATAACGTCACACAGCGTCCAGATAAATAGTGTCACACAGCATCCAGATAATGTCACACAGTGTCCAGATAAATAGTGTCACACAGCATCCAGATAACGTCATAGTGTCCAGATAAATAGTGCCACACTGCATCCAGATAATGTCACACAGTGTCCAGATAAATAGTGCCACACAGTGTCCAGATAAAAAGTGTCACACAGTGTCCAGATAAATAGTGCCACACAGCATCCAGATAATGTCACACAGTGTCCAGATAAATAGTGTCACACAGCATCCAGATAATGTCACACAGTGTCCAGATAAATAGTGCCACACAGCATCCAGATAATGTCACACAGTGTCCAGATAAATAGTGTCACACAGTGTCCAGATAAAAAGTGTCACACAGTGTCCAGATAAATGGTGCCACACAGCATCCAGATAATGTCACACAGCGTCCAGATAAATAGTGTCACACAGCATCCAGATAATGTCACACAGTGTCCAGATAAATAGTGCCACACAGCATCCAGATAACGTCACACAGCGTCCAGATAAATAGTGTCACACAGCATCCAGATAATGTCACACAGTGTCCAGATAAATAGTGCCACACAGCATCCAGATAATGTCACACAGTGTCCAGATAAATAGTGCCACACAGCATCCAGATAATGTCACACAGCATCCAGATAATGTCACACAGTGTCCAGATAAATAGTGTCACACAGCATCCAGATAATGTCACACAGTGTCCAGATAAATAGTGCCACACAGCATCCAGATAATGTCACACAGTGTCCAGATAAATAGTGCCACACAGCATCCAGATAATGTCACACACTGTCCGGATAAATAGTGCCACACAGCATCCAGATAATGTCACACAGTGTCCAGATAAATAGTGTCACACAGCATCCAGATAATGTCACACAGTGTCCGGATAAATAGTGTCACACAGCATCCAGATAATGTCACACAGTGTCCAGATAAATAGTGCCACACAGCATCCAGATAACGTCACACAGCGTCCAGATAAATAGTGCCACACTGCATCCAGATAACGTCACACAGTGTCCAGATAAATAGTGTCACACAGCATCCAGATAACGTCACACAGTGTCCAGATAAATAGTGCCACACAGCATCCAGATAACGTCACACAGCGTCCAGATAAATAGTGTCACACAGCATCCAGATAATGTCACACAGTGTCCAGATAAATAGTGTCACACAGCATCCAGATAATGTCACACAGTGTCCAGATAAATAGTGCCACACAGCATCCAGATAATGTCACACAGTGTCCAGATAAATAGTGCCACACAGCATCCAGATAATGTCACACACTGTCCGGATAAATAGTGCCACACAGCATCCAGATAATGTCACACAGTGTCCAGATAAATAGTGTCACACAGCATCCAGATAATGTCACACAGTGTCCGGATAAATAGTGTCACACAGCATCCAGATAATGTCACACAGTGTCCGGATAAATAGTGCCACACAGCATCCAGATAATGTCACACAGTGTCCAGATAAATAGTGCCACACAGCATCCAGATAATGTCACACAGTGTCCAGATAAATAGTGTCACACTGCATCCTGATAACGTCACACAGTGTCCAGATAAATAGTGTCACACTGCATCCAGATAATGTCACACACTGTCCGGATAAATAGTGTCACACAGCATCCAGATAATGTCACACAGTGTCCGGATAAATAGTGCCACACAGCATCCAGATAATGTCACACAGTGTCCAGATAAATAGTGCCACACAGCATCCAGATAACGTCACACAGTGTCCGGATAAATAGTGCCACACAGCATCCAGATAACGTCACACAGTGTCCAGATAAATAGTGTCACATAGCATCCAGATAATGTCACACAGTGTCCAGATAAATAGTGTCACACTGCATCCAGATAATGTCACACAGTGTCCGGATAAATAGTGCCACACTGCATCCAGATAACGTCACACAGTGTCCAGATAAATAGTGTCACATAGCATCCAGATAATGTCACACAGTGTCCAGATAAATAGTGCCACACTGCATCCAGAAAACGTCACACAGTGTCCAGATAAATAGTGTCACACTGCATCCAGAAAACGTCACACAGCGTCCAGATAAATAGTGCCACACAGCATCCAGATAATGTCACACAGTGTCCGGATAAATAGTGCCACACAGCATCCAGATAACGTCACACAGTGTCCAGATAAATAGTGTCACATAGCATCCAGATAATGTCACACAGTGTCCAGATAAATAGTGCCACACAGCATCCAGAAAACGTCACACAGTGTCCAGATAAATAGTGTCACACTGCATCCAGAAAACGTCACACAGCGTCCAGATAAATAGTGCCACACAGCATCCAGATAATGTCACACAGTGTCCGGATAAATAGTGCCACACAGCATCCAGATAATGTCACACAGTGTCCAGATAAATAGTGCCACACAGCATCCAGATAATGTCACACAGTGTCCAGATAAATAGTGTCACACAGCATCCAGATAATGTCACACAGCGTCCAGATAAATAGTGTCACACAGTGTCCAGATAATGTCACACAGTGTCCAGATAAATAGTGCCACACAGCATCCAGATAACGTCACACAGTGTCCGGATAAATAGTGTCACACAGCATCCAGATAACGTCACACAGTGTCCAGATAAATAGTGCCACACAGCATCCAGATAATGTCACACAGTGTCCAGATAAATAGTGTCACACAGCATCCAGATAACGTCATAGTGTCCAGATAAATAGTGCCACACTGCATCCAGATAATGTCACACAGTGTCCAGATAAATAGTGCCACACAGAATCCAGATAACGTCACACAGTGTCCGGATAAATAGTGTCACACAGAATCCAGATAACGTCACACAGTGTCCAGATAAATAGTGTCACACAGCATCCAGATAACGTCACACAGTGTCCAGATAAATAGTGTCACACATCATCCAGATAACGTCACACAGTGTCCGGATAAATAGTGTCACACAGAATCCAGATAACGTCACACAGTGTCCAGATAAATAGTGTCACACAGCATCCAGATAACGTCACACAGTGTCCGGATAAATAGTGTCACACAGAATCCAGATAACGTCACACAGTGTCCGGATAAATAGTGTCACACAGAATCCAGATAACGTCACACAGTGTCCGGATAAATAGTGTCACACAGAATCCAGATAACGTCACACAGTGTCCAGATAAATAGTGTCACACAGCATCCAGATAATGTCACACAGTGTCCAGATAAATAGTGCCACACAACATCCAGATAACGTCACACAGTGTCCGGATAAAAAGTGTCACACAACATCCAGATAATGTCACACAGTGTCCAGATAAATAGTGCCACACAGCATCCAGATAACGTCACACAGTGTCCGGATAAAAAGTGTCACACAGCATCCAGATAACGTCACACAGTGTCCAGATAAATAGTGTCACACAGCGTCCAGATAACGTCACACAGTGTCCGGATAAATAGTGTCACACAGTGTCCAGATAAATAGTGCCACACAGCGTCCAGATAACGTCACACAGTGTCCGGATAAATAGTGTCACACAGAATCCAGATAATATCACACAGTGTCCAGATAAATAGTGTCACACAGCATCCAGATAACGTCACACAGTGTCCAGATAAATAGTGTCACACAGCATCCAGATAACGTCACACAGTGTCCAGATAAATAGTGTCACACAGCATCCAGATAATGTCACACAGTGTCCAGATAACGTCACACAGTGTCCAGATAAATAGTGCCACACAGCATCCAGATAACGTCACACAGTGTCCAGATAAATAGTGTCACACAGCATCCAGATAATGTCACACAGTGTCCAGATAAATAGTGTCACACAGCATCCAGATAATGTCACACAGTGTCCAGATAAATAGTGTCACACAGCATCCAGATAACGTCACACAGTGTCCAGATAAATAGTGTCACACTGCATCCAGATAACGTCACACAGTGTCCAGATAAATAGTGTCACACAGCATCCAGATAATGTCACACAGTGTCCAGATAAATAGTGTCACACAGCATCCAGATAATGTCACACAGTGTCCAGATAAATAGTGTCACACAGCATCCAGATAATGTCACACAGTGTCCAGATAAATAGTGCCACACAGCATCCAGATAACGTCACACAGTGTCCAGATAAATAGTGCCACACTGCATCCAGATAATGTCACACAGTGTCCAGATAAATAGTGTCACACAGCATCCAGATAATGTCACACAGTGTCCAGATAAATAGTGCCACACAGCATCCAGATAATGTCACACAGTGTCCGGATAAATAGTGCCACACAGCATCCAGATAACGTCACACAGTGTCCAGATAAATAGTGCCACACTGCATCCAGAAAACGTCACACAGTGTCCAGATAAATAGTGTCACACTGCATCCAGAAAACGTCACACAGCGTCCAGATAAATAGTGCCACACAGCATCCAGATAATGTCACACAGTGTCCGGATAAATAGTGCCACACAGCATCCAGATAATGTCACACAGTGTCCAGATAAATAGTGCCACACAGCATCCAGATAATGTCACACAGCGTCCAGATAAATAGTGTCACACAGTGTCCAGATAATGTCACACAGTGTCCAGATAAATAGTGCCACACAGCATCCAGATAACGTCACACAGTGTCCGGATAAATAGTGTCACACAGCATCCAGATAACGTCACACAGTGTCCAGATAAATAGTGCCACACAGCATCCAGATAATGTCACACAGTGTCCGGATAAATAGTGTCACACAGCATCCAGATAACGTCATAGTGTCCAGATAAATAGTGCCACACTGCATCCAGATAATGTCACACAGTGTCCAGATAAATAGTGCCACACAGAATCCAGATAACGTCACACAGTGTCCGGATAAATAGTGTCACACAGAATCCAGATAACGTCACACAGTGTCCAGATAAATAGTGTCACACAGAATCCAGATAACGTCACACAGTGTCCGGATAAATAGTGTCACACAGAATCCAGATAACGTCACACAGTGTCCGGATAAATAGTGTCACACAGAATCCAGATAACGTCACACAGTGTCCAGATAAATAGTGTCACACAGCATCCAGATAATGTCACACAGTGTCCAGATAAATAGTGCCACACAGCATCCAGATAACGTCACACAGTGTCCGGATAAAAAGTGTCACACAGCATCCAGATAATGTCACACAGTGTCCAGATAACGTCACACAGTGTCCAGGTAAATAGTGTCACACAGTGTCCAGATAATGTCACACAGTGTCCAGATAAATAGTGCCACACAGCATCCAGATAACGTCACACAGTGTCCAGATAAATAGTGCCACACAGCATCCAGATAACGTCACACAGTGTCCAGATAAATAGTGCCACACAGCATCCAGATAACGTCACACAGTGTCCAGATAAATAGTGCCACACAGCATCCAGATAATGTCACACAGTGTCCAGATAACGTCACACAGTGTCCAGGTAAATAGTGTCACACAGTGTCCAGATAATGTCACACAGTGTCCAGATAAATAGTGTCACACAGCATCCAGATAATGTCACACAGTGTCCAGATAACGTCACACAGTGTCCAGGTAAATAGTGTCACACAGTGTCCAGATAATGTCACACAGTGTCCAGATAAATAGTGTCACACAGCATCCAGATAATGTCACACAGTGTCCAGATAAATAGTGCCACACAGCATCCAGATAACGTCACACAGCGTCCAGATAAATAGTGCCACACAGCATCCAGATAATGTCACACAGCGTCCAGATAAATAGTGTCACACAGTGTCCAGATAATGTCACACAGTGTCCAGATAAATAGTGCCACACAGCATCCAGATAACGTCACACAGTGTCCGGATAAATAGTGTCACACAGCATCCAGATAACGTCACACAGTGTCCAGATAAATAGTGCAACACAGCATCCAGATAATGTCACACAGTGTCCAGATAAATAGTGTCACACAGCATCCAGATAACGTCATAGTGTCCAGATAAATAGTGCCACACTGCATCCAGATAATGTCACACAGTGTCCAGATAAATAGTGCCACACAGAATCCAGATAACGTCACACAGTGTCCGGATAAATAGTGTCACACAGAATCCAGATAACGTCACACAGTGTCCAGATAAATAGTGTCACACAGCATCCAGATAACGTCACACAGTGTCCAGATAAATAGTGTCACACATCATCCAGATAACGTCACACAGTGTCCGGATAAATAGTGTCACACAGAATCCAGATAACGTCACACAGTGTCCAGATAAATAGTGTCACACAGCATCCAGATAACGTCACACAGTGTCCGGATAAATAGTGTCACACAGAATCAAGATAACGTCACACAGTGTCCGGATAAATAGTGTCACACAGAATCCAGATAACGTCACACAGTGTCCGGATAAATAGTGTCACACAGAATCCAGATAACGTCACACAGTGTCCAGATAAATAGTGTCACACAGCATCCAGATAATGTCACACAGTGTCCAGATAAATAGTGCCACACAACATCCAGATAACGTCACACAGTGTCCGGATAAAAAGTGTCACACAACATCCAGATAATGTCACACAGTGTCCAGATAAATAGTGCCACACAGCATCCAGATAACGTCACACAGTGTCCAGATAAATAGTGTCACACAGCATCCAGATAACGTCACACAGTGTCCAGATAAATAGTGTCACACAGCATCCAGATAATGTCACACAGTGTCCAGATAAATAGTGTCACACAGCATCCAGATAATGTCACAGTGTCCAGATAAATAGTGTCACACAGCATCCAGATAATGTCACACAGTGTCCAGATAAATAGTGTCACACAGCATCCAGATAATGTCACACAGTGTCCAGATAAATAGTGCCACACAGCATCCAGATAATGTCACACAGTGTCCAGATAAATAGTGTCACACAGCATCCAGATAATGTCACACAGTGTCCAGATAAATAGTGCCACACAGCATCCAGATAATGTCACACAGTGTCCAGATAAATAGTGCCACACAGCATCCAGATAACGTCACACAGTGTCCAGATAAATAGTGCCACACAGCATCCAGATAATGTCACACAGTGTCCAGATAAATAGTGTCACACAACATTCAGATAACGTCACACAGTGTCCAGATAAATAGTGCCACACAGCATCCAGATAATGTCACAGTGTCCAGATAAATAGTGTCACACAGCATCCAGATAATGTCACACAGTGTCCAGATAAATAGTGTCACACAGCATCCAGATAATGTCACACAGTGTCCAGATAAATAGTGTCACACAACATTCAGATAACGTCACAGTGTCCAGATAAATAGTGCCACACAGCATCCAGATAATGTCACACAGTGTCCAGATAAATAGTGCCACACGACATCCAGATAATGTCACACAGTGTCCAGATAAAGTGTCACACAGCATCCAGATAATGTCACACAGTGTCCAGATAAATAGTGTCACACAGCATCCAGATAATGTCACACAGTGTCCAGATAAATAGTGCCACACAGCATCCAGATAATGTCACACAGTGTACAGATGAATAATGTCACACAGCATCCAGATAATGTCACACAGTGTCCAGATAAATAGTGCCACACAGCATCCAGATAATGTCACACAGTGTCCAGATAACGTCACACAGTGTCCAGATAAATAGTGTCACACAGCATCCAGATAATGTCACACAGTGTCCAGATAAATAGTATCACACAGCATCCAGATAATGTCACACAGTGTCCAGATAAATAGTGCCACACAGCATCCAGATAATGTCACACAGCGTCCAGATAAATAGTGTCACACAGCATCCAGATAATGTCACACAGTGTCCAGATAAATAGTGTCACACAGCATCCAGATAATGTCACACAGTGTCCAGATAAATAGTGTCACACAGCATCCAGATAACGTCACACAGTGTCCAGATAAATAGTGTCACACTGCATCCAGATAACGTCACACAGTGTCCAGATAAATAGTGTCACACAGCATCCAGATAATGTCACACAGTGTCCAGATAAATAGTGTCACACAGCATCCAGATAATGTCACACAGTGTCCAGATAAATAGTGTCACACAGCATCCAGATAATGTCACACAGTGTCCAGATAAATAGTGCCACACAGCATCCAGATAACGTCACACAGTGTCCAGATAAATAGTGCCACACTGCATCCAGATAATGTCACACAGTGTCCAGATAAATAGTGTCACACAGCATCCAGATAATGTCACACAGTGTCCAGATAAATAGTGCCACACAGCATCCAGATAATGTCACACAGTGTCCGGATAAATAGTGCCACACAGCATCCAGATAACGTCACACAGTGTCCAGATAAATAGTGCCACACTGCATCCAGAAAACGTCACACAGTGTCCAGATAAATAGTGTCACACTGCATCCAGAAAACGTCACACAGCGTCCAGATAAATAGTGCCACACAGCATCCAGATAATGTCACACAGTGTCCGGATAAATAGTGCCACACAGCATCCAGATAATGTCACACAGTGTCCAGATAAATAGTGCCACACAGCATCCAGATAATGTCACACAGCGTCCAGATAAATAGTGTCACACAGTGTCCAGATAATGTCACACAGTGTCCAGATAAATAGTGCCACACAGCATCCAGATAACGTCACACAGTGTCCGGATAAATAGTGTCACACAGCATCCAGATAACGTCACACAGTGTCCAGATAAATAGTGCCACACAGCATCCAGATAATGTCACACAGTGTCCGGATAAATAGTGTCACACAGCATCCAGATAACGTCATAGTGTCCAGATAAATAGTGCCACACTGCATCCAGATAATGTCACACAGTGTCCAGATAAATAGTGCCACACAGAATCCAGATAACGTCACACAGTGTCCGGATAAATAGTGTCACACAGAATCCAGATAACGTCACACAGTGTCCAGATAAATAGTGTCACACAGAATCCAGATAACGTCACACAGTGTCCGGATAAATAGTGTCACACAGAATCCAGATAACGTCACACAGTGTCCGGATAAATAGTGTCACACAGAATCCAGATAACGTCACACAGTGTCCAGATAAATAGTGTCACACAGCATCCAGATAATGTCACACAGTGTCCAGATAAATAGTGCCACACAGCATCCAGATAACGTCACACAGTGTCCGGATAAAAAGTGTCACACAGCATCCAGATAATGTCACACAGTGTCCAGATAACGTCACACAGTGTCCAGGTAAATAGTGTCACACAGTGTCCAGATAATGTCACACAGTGTCCAGATAAATAGTGCCACACAGCATCCAGATAACGTCACACAGTGTCCAGATAAATAGTGCCACACAGCATCCAGATAACGTCACACAGTGTCCAGATAAATAGTGCCACACAGCATCCAGATAACGTCACACAGTGTCCAGATAAATAGTGCCACACAGCATCCAGATAATGTCACACAGTGTCCAGATAACGTCACACAGTGTCCAGGTAAATAGTGTCACACAGTGTCCAGATAATGTCACACAGTGTCCAGATAAATAGTGTCACACAGCATCCAGATAATGTCACACAGTGTCCAGATAACGTCACACAGTGTCCAGGTAAATAGTGTCACACAGTGTCCAGATAATGTCACACAGTGTCCAGATAAATAGTGTCACACAGCATCCAGATAATGTCACACAGTGTCCAGATAAATAGTGCCACACAGCATCCAGATAACGTCACACAGCGTCCAGATAAATAGTGCCACACAGCATCCAGATAATGTCACACAGCGTCCAGATAAATAGTGTCACACAGTGTCCAGATAATGTCACACAGTGTCCAGATAAATAGTGCCACACAGCATCCAGATAACGTCACACAGTGTCCGGATAAATAGTGTCACACAGCATCCAGATAACGTCACACAGTGTCCAGATAAATAGTGCAACACAGCATCCAGATAATGTCACACAGTGTCCAGATAAATAGTGTCACACAGCATCCAGATAACGTCATAGTGTCCAGATAAATAGTGCCACACTGCATCCAGATAATGTCACACAGTGTCCAGATAAATAGTGCCACACAGAATCCAGATAACGTCACACAGTGTCCGGATAAATAGTGTCACACAGAATCCAGATAACGTCACACAGTGTCCAGATAAATAGTGTCACACAGCATCCAGATAACGTCACACAGTGTCCAGATAAATAGTGTCACACATCATCCAGATAACGTCACACAGTGTCCGGATAAATAGTGTCACACAGAATCCAGATAACGTCACACAGTGTCCAGATAAATAGTGTCACACAGCATCCAGATAACGTCACACAGTGTCCGGATAAATAGTGTCACACAGAATCAAGATAACGTCACACAGTGTCCGGATAAATAGTGTCACACAGAATCCAGATAACGTCACACAGTGTCCGGATAAATAGTGTCACACAGAATCCAGATAACGTCACACAGTGTCCAGATAAATAGTGTCACACAGCATCCAGATAATGTCACACAGTGTCCAGATAAATAGTGCCACACAACATCCAGATAACGTCACACAGTGTCCGGATAAAAAGTGTCACACAACATCCAGATAATGTCACACAGTGTCCAGATAAATAGTGCCACACAGCATCCAGATAACGTCACACAGTGTCCAGATAAATAGTGTCACACAGCATCCAGATAACGTCACACAGTGTCCAGATAAATAGTGTCACACAGCATCCAGATAATGTCACACAGTGTCCAGATAAATAGTGTCACACAGCATCCAGATAATGTCACACAGTGTCCAGATAAATAGTGTCACACAGCATCCAGATAATGTCACACAGTGTCCAGATAAATAGTGTCACACAGCATCCAGATAATGTCACACAGTGTCCAGATAAATAGTGCCACACAGCATCCAGATAATGTCACACAGTGTCCAGATAAATAGTGTCACACAGCATCCAGATAATGTCACACAGTGTCCAGATAAATAGTGCCACACAGCATCCAGATAATGTCACACAGTGTCCAGATAAATAGTGCCACACAGCATCCAGATAACGTCACACAGTGTCCAGATAAATAGTGCCACACAGCATCCAGATAATGTCACACAGTGTCCAGATAAATAGTGTCACACAACATTCAGATAACGTCACACAGTGTCCAGATAAATAGTGCCACACAGCATCCAGATAATGTCACAGTGTCCAGATAAATAGTGTCACACAGCATCCAGATAATGTCACACAGTGTCCAGATAAATAGTGTCACACAGCATCCAGATAATGTCACACAGTGTCCAGATAAATAGTGTCACACAACATTCAGATAACGTCACAGTGTCCAGATAAATAGTGCCACACAGCATCCAGATAATGTCACACAGTGTCCAGATAAATAGTGCCACACGACATCCAGATAATGTCACACAGTGTCCAGATAAAGTGTCACACAGCATCCAGATAATGTCACACAGTGTCCAGATAAATAGTGTCACACAGCATCCAGATAATGTCACACAGTGTCCAGATAAATAGTGCCACACAGCATCCAGATAATGTCACACAGTGTACAGATGAATAATGTCACACAGCATCCAGATAATGTCACACAGTGTCCAGATAAATAGTGCCACACAGCATCCAGATAATGTCACACAGTGTCCAGATAACGTCACACAGTGTCCAGATAAATAGTGTCACACAGCATCCAGATAATGTCACACAGTGTCCAGATAAATAGTATCACACAGCATCCAGATAATGTCACACAGTGTCCAGATAAATAGTGTCACACAGCATCCAGATAATGTCACACAGCGTCCAGATAAATAGTGCCACACAGCATCCAGATATAGTCACACAGTGTCCAGATAAATAGTGTCACACAGCATCCAGATAATGTCACACAGTGTCCAGATAAATAGTGTCACACAGCATCCAGATAATGTCACACAGTGTCCAGATAAATAGTGTCACACAGCATCCAGATAATGTCACACAGTGTCCAGATAAATAGTGTCACACAGCATCCAGATAATGTCACACAGTGTCCAGATAAATAGTGTCACACAGCATCCAGATAATGTCACACAGTGTCCAGATAAATAGTGCCACACTGCATCCAGATAATGTCACACAGTGTCCAGATAAATAGTGTCACACAGCATCCAGATAATGTCACACAGTGTCCGGATAAATAGTGTCACACAGCATCCAGATAATGTCACACAGTGTCCAGATAAATAGTGTCACACAGCATCCAGATAACGTCACACAGTGTCCAGATAAATAGTGCCACACAGCATCCAGATAATGTCACACAGTGTCCAGATAAATAGTGTCACACAGCATCCAGATAATGTCACACAGTGTCCAGATAAATAGTGTCACACAGCATCCAGATAATGTCACACAGTGTCCAGATAAATAGTGTCACACTGCATCCAGATAACGTCACACAGTGTCCAGATAAATAGTGCCACACAGCATCCAGATAATGTCACACAGTGTCCAGATAAATAGTGTCACACAGCATCCAGATAATGTCACACAGTGTCCAGATAAATAGTATCACACAGCATCCAGATAATGTCACACAGTGTCCAGATAAATAGTGCCACACAGCATCCAGATAATGTCACACAGCGTCCAGATAAATAGTGCCACACAGCATCCAGATAACGTCACACAGTGTCCAGATAAATAGTGTCACACAGCATCCAGATAATGTCACACAGTGTCCAGATAAATAGTGCCACACTGCATCCAGATAATGTCACACAGTGTCCAGATAAATAGTGTCACACAGCATCCAGATAATGTCACACAGTGTCCGGATAAATAGTGTCACACAGCATCCAGATAATGTCACACAGTGTCCAGATAAATAGTGTCACACAGCATCCAGATAACGTCACACAGTGTCCAGATAAATAGTGCCACACAGCATCCAGATAATGTCACACAGTGTCCAGATAAATAGTGCCACACAGCATCCAGATAATGTCACACAGTGTCCAGATAAATAGTGTCACATAGCATCCAGATAACGTCACACAGTGTCCAGATAAATAGTGCCACACAGCATCCAGATAATGTCACACAGTGTCCAGATAAATAGTGTCACACAACATTCAGATAACGTCACACAGTGTCCAGATAAATAGTGCCACACAGCATCCAGATAATGTCACAGTGTCCAGATAAATAGTGTCACACAGCATCCAGATAATGTCACACAGTGTCCAGATAAATAGTGTCACACAGCATCCAGATAATGTCACACAGTGTCCAGATAAATAGTGTCACACAACATTCAGATAACGTCACAGTGTCCAGATAAATAGTGCCACACAGCATCCAGATAATGTCACACAGTGTCCAGATAAATAGTGCCACACGACATCCAGATAATGTCACACAGTGTCCAGATAAATAGTGTCACACAGCATCCAGATAATGTCACACAGTGTCCAGATAAATAGTGCCACACAGCATCCAGATAATGTCACACAGTGTACAGATGAATAATGTCACACAGCATCCAGATAATGTCACACAGTGTCCAGATAAATAGTGCCACACAGCATCCAGATAATGTCACACAGTGTCCAGATAACGTCACACAGTGTCCAGATAAATAGTGTCACACAGCATCCAGATAATGTCACACAGTGTCCAGATAAATAGTATCACACAGCATCCAGATAATGTCACACAGCGTCCAGATAAATAGTGCCACACAGCATCCAGATAATGTCACACAGCGTCCAGATAAATAGTGCCACACAGCATCCAGATATAGTCACACAGTGTCCAGATAAATAGTGTCACACAGCATCCAGATAATGTCACACAGTGTCCAGATAAATAGTGTCACACAGCATCCAGATAATGTCACACAGTGTCCAGATAAATAGTGTCACACAGCATCCAGATAATGTCACACAGTGTCCAGATAAATAGTGTCACACAGCATCCAGATAATGTCACACAGTGTCCAGATAAATAGTGTCACACAGCATCCAGATAATGTCACACAGTGTCCAGATAAATAGTGCCACACTGCATCCAGATAATGTCACACAGTGTCCAGATAAATAGTGTCACACAGCATCCAGATAATGTCACACAGTGTCCGGATAAATAGTGTCACACAGCATCCAGATAATGTCACACAGTGTCCAGATAAATAGTGTCACACAGCATCCAGATAACGTCACACAGTGTCCAGATAAATAGTGCCACACAGCATCCAGACAATGTCACACAGTGTCCAGATAAATAGTGTCACACAGCATCCAGATAATGTCACACAGTGTCCAGATAAATAGTGTCACACAGCATCCAGATAATGTCACACAGTGTCCAGATAAATAGTGTCACACTGCATCCAGATAACGTCACACAGTGTCCAGATAAATAGTGCCACACAGCATCCAGATAATGTCACACAGTGTCCAGATAAATAGTGTCACACAACATTCAGATAACGTCACAGTGTCCAGATAAAGAGTGCCACACAGCATCCAGATAATGTCACACAGTGTCCAGATAAATAGTGCCACACGACATCCAGATAATGTCACACAGTGTCCAGATAAAGTGTCACACAGCATCCAGATAATGTCACACAGTGTCCAGATAAATAGTGTCACACAGCATCCAGATAATGTCACACAGTGTCCAGATAAATAGTGCCACACAGCATCCAGATAATGTCACACAGTGTACAGATGAATAATGTCACACAGCATCCAGATAATGTCACACAGTGTCCAGATAAATAGTGCCACACAGCATCCAGATAATGTCACACAGTGTCCAGATAACGTCACACAGTGTCCAGATAAATAGTGTCACACAGCATCCAGATAATGTCACACAGTGTCCAGATAAATAGTATCACACAGCATCCAGATAATGTCACACAGTGTCCAGATAAATAGTGCCACACAGCATCCAGATAATGTCACACAGTGTCCAGATAAATAGTGCCACACAGCATCCAGATAACGTCACACAGTGTCCAGATAAATAGTGTCACACAGTATCCAGATAATGTCAGTGTCCAGATGAATAGTGTCACACAGCATCCAGATATAGTCACACAGTGTCCAGATAAATAGTGTCACACAGAACCCAGATAAAAACCTCATCTGATCTGTTTATTTTTGACTTTCAGACTGGGTAATACTTCAGGTGCCTTCATACATTTACGAAGGAGACAAGTTGCTTTTAAATTGTCGAGGTTGGGATTCATTGTTTTCAAATCAAGTGACAATTTACAAGGATGATCACATAATAGGAACCATGGGTTATTATATGGATGGAACAAGAAGTGGAATATATAAATGTAAAAAGACACGAGTATTGTCTGTTCATACATCGAAAGAAACGTATCTTATTGTCAACGGTAAAGAATACTGATAAAATCTAAATACTGTATAACTAAATGATTTTCCTATTTCATGACGTAAAGTCATAGTTTTATTAAAGACACGGAGGCGAGTATTGCTTTCTCCTTCTTTACTGAACCACCAATAGCAGCAAAGAGAAAAAATTAACATACAGGGAACCATAGCAACCAATGTCCCTCCCCACTGGCCCCTATAATAGGCCGCTCCTCCTATGGCTCTTCCTCTTTCTTTGGGATCCTGGTGCCAACATCCCGAACAATCCAACGAACTCTGAACTTCAACCGGAACGAAGAACTCCACTCTGTACGAAACAGGAACCAGCAGTCGCCAACCTGGTCAACCACCGAAGAACTTTAAACTGGAACGTGGTATACCATTCTTGAAGAGGCTTCAACCTGAAAGAGAGAACAGACCATGGGCCCAGGTGAAACCGGCATGTCAGGACAAGAGCATCGGACACCAATTGCTCAAACAGACCCGATAGGGGTTGAATGACCACCGGCAATAAAGTGCATTAAACAAACACTACAATGGCAATGAAATAACCAACATAGTAAAAAATACAATGTCAATAATAAATAATAAGACAATAAATACCGCAAAGACATATACATAAGCGAGCCCTGAAAGAAAACCAACCCACCAAAAGACCCAAGGGAGGGAATCCAGGGTGGGCAATACTCGCCTCCGTGTCTTTAATAAAACTATGACTTTACGTCATGAAATAGGAAAATCATTTAGTTTTACATCAAGACACGGAGGCTCATATTGCAAGTTCAAAGCCTGTCAATAATTGAAGCAAACAAATTCACTGGAGGACGGAAATAGAACTCCCTGAACGTGGTAACATTAGACCAATCAGCCAGGCGCATCACGTCCTCCAATCTGGCCCCCGAAACCGCCAGAGCGGTGGCCGAGGCCCCCCGTGCGGAGTGGGCTGTGAAGACAGAAGTGTCAACACCAGCCAACGACATAACCCATTTAAGCCAACGGGCTAACGTAGGGCTAGCCACCGGGCCAAACGGATGCCGAATAGAAACGAACAGCTGTGGCCTGGTCGGAGACCTGTGTGCCAGAGTCCTGGACTCGTACTCCCGAAGGCACGCCACTGGGCATAAGATCGGAGACATAGGAAAACTAGGGTAGGACACGAACCGGATGCTAGTCTTGGTGCGACGCGAGATGTTAAAGGTAACCCCCTCCGGGGTAAACGAACGCGCGTCGTAATCAAGGGCCCTCACATCCGACACTCTTTTACATGAGATGAGGCAAAACAATGCCAACAATTTAGCGGACAACTGCCTAATGGAAAGAGCAGAATTCTCGGGCCAAGAGGCCAAAAAACCCAAAACCAGGGAGACATCCCAAGTCGTGGAAAAACGAGGCCGAGGGGGACGAGACAACCGAGCCCCCCGAAGGAGGCGAGACACAGAAGGATGTTGACCAGCCGCAACACCCGCGTAGCCCTCGTGGGTAGAAGAAATAGCGGACCTGAAAAGGTTAATGGTCCGATACGCCTTCCCCGTCTCAAAGAGAGAGGTGAGGAAAAGCAGCAGGTCAGCTACAGGTGCCGAAACGGGATCCAAGTCCCGTTCCACGCACCAATTAGCCCAAGTTCTCCAGGCTGCCCGGTAAGACTTTCGGGTGCCGGGAGCCCACGCGTTGTCCAATAGTCGTCGAGTTGCAGCCGAAATTCCCTCGAAAGATCCAGGTGTCCGGAGATCCGGCACGCCAGCAGACGCAGGGATCCGTCGAGGAGGAGGGGATGATGTAGACCCAGAGGGTTGCGTAGGAGATCCAGCCGGCTCGGGAGAAGAACAGGAACCTCCACCAGAATCTTCAACAATGAGGGGAACCAAACCTGGGATCCCCAGAACGGGACCACCAGAACCAGATCTGCCCGATGGCGGAGAACCTGCAGGAGAGTCCTCGGGATCATTGAGAATGGAGGAAACGCATACAGGCGAGACACCGACCAGTCCTGGAGGAAAGCATCCACCGCCACCGCCTCCGGGTCCGGACGCCAGCTGAAGAACCGGGTTAGCTGCCTGTTGAGCCGAGAGGCGAAGAGATCGACGGACATCGGACCCCACAAATCCGAGATCGCCGCGAACACCAGCGGATCCAACTGCCAATCGCTGCCGTCCGACAGGTAGCGAGAGTTCCAATCCGCCTGAATGTTGCTCAACCCTGGCAAATACTCCGCCTGTACCATGATGTCCCTGGACAGGCAGAACGACCAAAAATCTTTGGCCAAACGCGCCAAAGTGGCCGAGCGAGTACCCCCCAGACGGTTGACATACCGGACCGCCGACACGTTGTCCATCCGCAGCCGGATACACGCGTTGGCGATCCCGTTGGAGAAACTCTTCACAGCGAAGGACCCCGCCAAGAGCTCCAACGCATTGATGTGCAGGAGGGATTCCTCCGCCGACCAAGGACCCCCGGTGGAGACCCCGTTGCAATGGGCCCCCCAGCCCTGGAGGCTCGTGTCCGATTCGATCGTCAACTCCGGCAGGGATCCAAAGATTGCTCTCCCGTTCCACGCTTCCAGGTTGGCTATCCACCAACTCAGTTCCTCCCGGGCTTCCGAGTCCAGAACCACCGTGTCCGCAAAGGAGGCACCGGTCCGAAGATGGGCGATCTTCAGTCGCTGGAGCGCCCGGTAATGCAGCGGGGCTGGGAACACCGCCTGAATGGAAGAGGCCAACAGGCCGATAACGCGGGCCAGGTGACGTAACGAGAGATGGGGAGCGAGGAGAGCATGTCTCAACTCCTTGCGGATCGCCCGCAACTTTGCCGCCGGCAGGCTGAGAGACTCCGAGAGCGAATCCACCGTGAATCCTAGGAACTCCATCCTCTGGGCCGGAGTAAGGCAGGATTTCTCTCGGTTGAGGAGGAACCCGAGACCCGAAAGCAGATCCGCCGTCCAGCGTAGATGTTCCAGCAATCCCGCACTGGACTCGTGTATCAACAGGATGTCGTCCAGATAGATGATTAGACGAACACCCCGAGTCCTCAACCACGACACGACCGGACGCAGCAACTTGGTGAAACACCAGGGAGCTGAAGACAGCCCGAATGGCAGACAGGTGAACCTCCAGACCTCTCCCTGCCACCGGAACTGAAGCAGGTCTCTGGAAAGAGCGGATACCGGGACCGTCAGGTACGCATCCTTCAGGTCCAGCTTCACCATCCAGTCCCCAGGGATTAACAAGTCCCGAAGGAGATGAATCCCTTCCATCTTGAAATGACGGTAACGTACTACCGCATTCAGCGAGCGAAGGTTGATGACCGGTCTCATCTGCCCGTCTTTCTTCTGCACAAGAAAGATGTTGCTGATAACACCCACCGATGCCAGGGGCGCAGGCTCTATCGCCAATTTTTGCCTGAGGGACTGCAATTCCGCGTCCACCAACGCACGATCCGCGTGCGATAGGGGAACAAGCGGAGGGGAAGGAATCAGATAGGGGGAGCCCGTGAGCTCTATGTGAAATCCCTTTACCGTGGCCAGCACCCATGGATCCGCGGTAATGAGGCTCCAAGCGTGGGAAAAACGCTGGAGTCGGCCCCCAACACAAGGTACCATAGAATCCCCCAACAGGGGAACACTTACCCAAGGGTCTGCGGTGACTCGGGTTGCCCCGGAAGGAGCGAGAACGCCATTGCTGTCCCCTCGTGGAGAAGAACGGAGACGCGTTGCGTTGTTCCTGGAACTGAGGACGATGTCCACCGGAACCTCTGGTCGCTCCACGGGCCTGGAAATTTGCACGGCCGGACAGGCGGCCCCTACCACTGCCGGCCCGATGAGAGACCCGTCCCTGGAAGACCCTGCGCATAGAGGACTGGGCCTTGTCCAGCGCAGTAAAAGTGCCCACGAACCGGCTCATGTCCTTGATGAAGGACTCGCCGAAGAGGAGGCCCTGGGCATCCTTCCCTGCCTCAGTGAGCGCTAAATTGGCCAATTTGGGGTCAATCTTAAACAAGATCGCCTTGCGTCTCTCAATCGCCATGGCGGTATTGGCGTTTCCGGTCAGGCATATGGCCCTCTGGGCCCAACCCCTCAATTCCACCGGGTCAATTGGGGTACCCTCAATCCTAGCCGCTTCGGCCAACTCTAAGATCCTAGTCAAGGGACCAAACACATCAAGGATCTTGTCCTGGCAGCTGCGGAGCGCTGAATCCAGGCCCTTTTTCGCGTTCCAACCCGTTTTGGACAAGAACTGCGACATCTTGGGGTCCACCAACGGGGTGTCACAGACCTTATTGGGGACCACTGGCCGGGGACACTCGGCCCTAAGCTTATTGCGCGACTCGCGGCTAAGTGAGTGACGCACCCAGTGCTCCAAATAGGCCCCCACATGAGGGGAGGGAAGCCATTCCGCCGACCGAGGGTGATGTAATGACTCGGGATCGAACATCGGTTCGCCCGAATCATCTAACACGGCCTCAGAACGGGCAGCGGTAGAAGTTGTCGCCGCTTCCTTGGCAGAGGAGGCCGCCGCAGCGGAGGTGGATGGGCCCTGAAGTGGGGGGGTGAGATCCTCCTCTGTGCCGTAATTGAAGTCCGCCATAGCCTCCTCGTCTGAAACTCTATCCGAGTCAGACAGGTCCGGTGATTGCGCTCTAGCGCGTTTCCATGTCCGCGCCCTTTCTGCCTGGCGGGAAGAGGCCCTTGTCCGTGAACTAAGCACGGGATCCGGGGTGGCAAGATGCGCACCAGTCAAAGTCCCCTGTAATACAGGGGGATCAATAGAGGTAGGCTGCGGAGCGGCAATGGGGTCCTGCAAGGGAGCACTAGCGGGATGTGCGGACAGAGCCTGGGCAATAGTCTGTGACAAAACTGACGACATGGAGCCCATGGCTGCCATAATCGCGTCAGATACTGAGCGCTGCAGCGCCAGCGCATGCGCATCTGAATCATTGGAGATAAGTCCCTCAGGAGAGGAGGGGGGGTGACTGGCAGTAGGAGGTGGAGTAGGAGCCGACATGATCAAACAGATGTCTATATGGGGCAGCGCTGAGACTAAAAGAATAAGCCAGGGGCAAGGCCTAAGGTCACCTGAGACAAAGAGCAGGAGAGCAGGAGCCGCCGACCGTGCAGGGAGACAGACAACTGACCGATCGGAACAGGAAGCTAAAGGACCGCCCCCAGAAGCCCGCGAAATGCGGCCGTACTAAAGATGGCCGCCGAGATCTCGCGAGATCTCGCGGCCGGCGATCACAGAGGGTTTCCAAGATGGCCGCCGAGATCTCGCGAGATCTCGCGGCCACCCCGATAGGAGAAGCGCCGGGAAATGGCGCCGCCGAACAAGAAGAGGGAGGACCCGCCCCTCAACCCCCGGGAAGCGCGGACGCAAGCGCAGGTAAAATGAAGCGAGGGGTGGGAGAAAAAGGGGCCAGCGAAACAAGGCCAAAGCCAGGGAACCCCAGCAAGAAACCCGCAACAAGAGAGGGGGGGGGGAGGGAGCCCAGAGGGCGCCGACCGAATATCCCCCCAAAGCGCAGGGATAAGCGCAGCAATACAAACCCCCCACCTGCACCGCAAGTGGTAGGGGGGCAAAAGCAAGGGGAGCGCTGTACAGCAAGAAGGGTTAGTCACCCAGTGTACGCAGCGCAGACACAAAGAGAAAAACCTAACACAAAGCTAAACAGCAGAGAATAAAAGGTGTACTTAGCTTGGCAGCAGCAAAGAAAGAGGGAGAGCCATAGGAGGAGCGACCTATTATAGGGGCCAGTGGGGAGGGACATTGGTTGCTATGGTTCCCTGTATGTTAATTTTTTCTCTTTGCTGCTATTGGTGGTTCAGTAAAGAAGGAGAAAGCAATATGAGCCTCCGTGTCTTGATGTAAAACTGATAATATGGTGGCAAAGGTTATCTATCACTTCTATCTATGTATCTATTTATCTATCTCTCTCATATATATCTATCACCAATTTTAACTAATTTCTTTTACAGAACTGTTCTCAGTCCCAATTTTACAGCTGAAACAACCATTAGTAGCAGAAGGTGATGAAATGACACTTACATGTCACACAACTCTTGCTCCTCGAAAAAGGAACACAAAACTGCAGTTTGCATTCTACAGAAATGAACAGAGACTACAGGAATTCAGTGCAGATAGTGAATACAGCGTCTCATCTGCAAAGCATGAGCATTCTGGGAAATACTTCTGTGAAGCGAGAGCATTACTTAGTGCTGTGACGAAAAAGAGTGACGTTGTAAACATCCAAATAGAAGGTAGGTATTATAACTCAGCAGAGGCCATGAACAACGTGTATGAGAAGGCGACTGTACAGATGTCACAGTGCTGCCCTCTACTGGCCAAATTGTTGTTACACATTGCATTTCTAAATATCATCTGCCATGACTTCACTATAATCTGCAGTTTGACCAGAAAATGGTAAGAAGTAGCAAATCTGAAAATTCATTGAACTATGGAATATTTTATAGTAATTGTTCTCATTCTTATCTAGAGATATTCAAGACCCCAGTGATACAGGTGTTCCCATCATCCACTGTAAGTAGAGGAGAACAGGTGGTACTACGGTGTGTAGCCGCTTCTCCAACTGGGAACCATATCCTCTACAGCTTCTTCAAAGACTCCCAGATTGTACGTGATTATACTACGAATAACACTTATCTCATCCCTCGGGCTGGAGACGACCACAGTGGAAATTATCGATGCTCCAGTAAACCTGCGAATAATAAGGTTATAAAGTACAGCAAGGACCTCAGTATCATGGTAGAAGGTGAGTAGTCACACAATATAAAATAAGCTCCAAAATAAATCACACGATGCCATACAGTAACGGAACTAGTAATTACAAGAGAACCCTTAAGATGGCCACCACAGTGCCAGTCCCTGGGGTAGATGGCCTGATGAACAAGTGACGAAAGTCTGAAGGAACTGTTATCCATATTCACTCGCGTGCTACTACACATTATAATTTATGTTTATGTCCTCTCTGCAGTTTTAGGCCAGCCTCGCTTCATGCTGGTACCAGATAAGGTGGTGATCGGCGATGAGATTACCCTTCGGTGTGAGGCCTCCAAGAGTTTACACTACAGCTTCTATCACAACAGGACAATATTAGGAAATGTTACAGTTTCCCAAAAGAAATCTGCGGAAATTAGACGGATCATCAAGTCAGCAACCATGACTGGACCCTACTATTGTGAGTCCCGAAATTCTATTTCACCGACGATACTGCGAAGTGAGACAGTAACTTTGTTTATTCTGGGTGAGTACTCGCTTCATTTTATGTCATTTAAGAAATATTGTAGGGAAATCAACACTAAAGAGCAACATTTTGGTAAATTTTGTGACCATTTGGTTCTTTTGAAGAGGTCCTTTGGTCCCGAAATCAAATTTTATTTGCTCCTAACACTGCATATTTCTGCCCCCAATTCATGTCCGTGCTTTCCTTCCCTGTCTGGACATTTGGGATCTTTACAGGATGTTTACATCCAGCACTTCCTGTTTTCTTCAGCTTCCTGCTCTAACCACGCCCAGCATGCTTTGCAGTGTGATGTGTCACAGTGCTGGCCCCGCCCTCCACACTGTTCAGTCTGCAGTAGGCACGCCCCCTACACCTCCTCCGGCCATGTCAGTACACCCATGCATTAACCCCACTAATCTCTTGCTTGTGAGATGCTGACAGTCCACAGGAGCTTCCCTCACCATCTCCAGAGGGCACTAAACAGCCCGAATCAGCAAACACATCTGTATCTAATCCTATCGTGTGAGATACAGTCTGCTGAGCCTACAATATAGCCTGCCGTGTATGAAACTGACTGCCTGCTGAGCTGCGGATCCAATCTTACCTTGCATAATACTTGTGTATCTAAGCCTGTCATGTCTGATACTGTCTAATGTGCCTCTGTATCACAGTCTACTGATTCTAAATTAAATCTTCTTCTGTGTGATACTGCCTGCTGAGCTGTGTATCTAATCCTATCCTGTGTGATACTGTCTACTGAGCCATGTATCTAATCCTATCCTGTGTGATACTGACTGCTGAGCTGTGTATCTAATCCTATCCTGTGTGATACTGTCTGCTGAGCTGTGTATCTAATCCTATCCTGTGTGATACTGTCTGCTGAGATGTGTATCTAATCCTATCTTGTATGATACTGTCTGCTGAGCTGTGTATCTAATCCTATCCTGTGTGATACTGTCTGCTGAGCTGTGTATCTAATCCTATCTTGTATGATACTGTCTGCTGAGCAGTGTATCTAATCCTATCATGTGTGATACAGTCTGCTGAGCTGTGTATCTAATCCTATCCTGTGTGATACTGTCTGCTGAGCTGTGTATCTAATCCTATCCTGTGTGATACTGTCTGCTGAGCTGTGTATCTAATCCTCTCCTGTGTGATACTGTCTGCTGAGCTGTGTATCTAATCCTGTCCTGTGTGATACTGTCTGCTGAGCTGTGTATCTAATCCTCTCCTGTGTGATACTGTCTGCTGGTGTGTGTCTGAGCCCATCATTTCCAGTACAGTCTGCTTTGCCTCTGTTTCTATTATGTGTGATGCAGTCTACTGAACCTGTATCAAAGCTCATCATGTTTGATACTGCCTGGCGAACAGCGTATCTAATCCTATCTTGTTTGATACTGCCTGGTGCAGTGTGTATCTAAGCCTATCCTGATACTGTATGCTGAGTCTCTATATGTAATTCTATCTTGTGCGATACTGTCTGCACAACCTGTAACATAGCCGGACAAGTGATACTGTATCTAAGTGTTTTTCTTTATTTTTCTGCAAACATTGCAACTAGTGCTGGTGAAGGGTGACACAGTATATAGGTGTACACGGATAGTGACTAGTGATGGTGAAAGGGGACACAGTATATAGGTGTACACGTATAGTGACTAGTGCTGGTGAAGGGTGACACAGTATATATGTGTACACGGATAGTGACTAGTGCTGGTGAAGGGGGACACAGTATATATGTGTACACGTATAGTGACTGGTGCTGGTGAAGGGTGACACAGTATATAGGTGTACACGGATAGTGACTAGTGCTGGTGAAGGGTGACACAGTATATAGGTGTACACGTATAGTGACTAGTGCTGGTGAAGGGGGACACAGTATATAGGTGTACACGTATAGTGACTAGTGCTGGTTCAGGGGGACACAGTATATATGTGTACACGTATAGTGACTGGTGCTGGTGAAGGGTGACACAGTATAGAGGTGTTACACGTATAGTGACTAGTGCTGGTGAAGGGTGACACAGTATATAGGTGTACACGTATAGTGACTAGTGCTGGTGAAGGGGGACACAGTATATAGGTGTACACGGATAGTGACTAGTGCTGGTGAAGGGTGACACAGTATATAGGTGTACACGTATAGTGACTAGTGCTGGTGAAGGGTGACACAGTATATAGGTGTACACGGATAGTGACTAGTGCTGGTGAAGGGTGACACAGTATATAGGTGTACACGTATAGTGACTAGTGCTGGTGAAGGGGGACACAGTATATAGGTGTACACGGATAGTGACTAGTGCTGGTGAAGGGTGACACAGTATATAGGTGTACACGTATAGTGACTAGTGCTGGTGAAGGGTGACACAGTATATAGGTGTACACGGATAGTGACTAGTGCTGGTGAAGGGTGACACAGTATATAGGTGTACACGTATAGTGACTAGTGCTGGTGAAGGGTGACACAGTATATAGGTGTACACGTATAGTGACTAGTGCTGGTGAAGGGTGACACAGTATATAGGTGTACACGTATAGTGACTAGTGCTGGTGAAGGGTGACACAGTATATAGGTGTACACATATAGTGACTAGTGCTGGTGAAGGGGGACACAGTATATAGGTGTACACGGATAGTGACTAGTGCTGGTGAAGGGTGACACAGTATATAGGTGTACACGTATAGTGACTAGTGCTGGTGAAGGGTGACACAGTATATATGTGTACACGTATAGTGACTAGTGCTGGTGAAGGGGGACACAGTATATATGGGTGTACACGTATAGTGACTAGTGCTGGTGAAGGGTGACACAGTATATAGGTGTACACATATAGTGACTAGTGCTGGTGAAGGGTGACACAGTATATAGGTGTACACATATAGTGACTAGTGCTGGTGAAGGGGGGCACAGTATATAGGTGTACACGTATAGTGACTAGTGCTGGTGAAGGGGGGCACAGTATATAGGTGTACACGTATAGTGACTAGTGCTGGTGAAGGAGGACACAGTATATAGGTGTACACGGATAGTGACTAGTGCTGGTGAAGGAGGACACAGTATATAGGTGTACACGGATAGTGAGATTTGCTTCCTAATTATACTCATAGGGTATTTTATTAACCCCTGCACATGACAATTGTGGCTTCAAAAATCACAAATGGGGCTGTGCGTTTTTTGGGGACTGCACCAGTGCCACCCACTGATGTGGTGTGAAAATGTGGCCAGGATTGCAGAGGATTTCACTTTGGTGTCACATTCATGAAGTGCAACATTTTTTAAAACTCACAACTCCACGGCAGGCATCCCCATGGCATACTTTCACTGAAATAAGCGCAACCACATTACACGTGTGCCATTCTTACATACTTGGCGCATGTGCACTTAGCAATGCAGTCTATAAACCCTACAATGATAATCCCCCCACAGACTCCTGTACTCAGATCACACAGTGAGACACTCCTTTCTGTGCCCCAAGCTCCTTCTGGCTGCTCCACGCCCATCTTTAAGGGATGGCACACCTGGGGCTTGATTGCACCCCTCTGACGGTGTAAGACCTGGCCTGCACTCCTGGACTAAGGTCCCCACCCTTCTCTGACCTCCCTCCTGCTACCAGATCCTTGCCCCTGGGCTTCCAGAAGACCGGCACTGAGTAAATCATCTGCTACATGGTGGAACACCAGTCCTGCTTCCTGAAATACAAGGATAAGGGGGTATTCACATGACCGCATGTATTTCACGGTCCGCAAAAAACACGGATGACGTCCAGTGTGCATTCTGTATTTTGAGGAACAGAACAGCTGGCCCCTAATAGAACAGTCCTATCCTTGTCCGTAATGCGGATAATAATAGGAATCTTTTTTTGTGGAATGGAGATATGGAATGTACATGGAGTAACTTCCGTTTTTTTTTTTTTACGGACCCATTAAAATGAATGGTTCCGTATACGGTCTGCAAAATAAACCCGTAATGGACGTGGAAAGAAAATACATTCTTGTGCATTAGCCCTAAAGGGGTATTCACACAGCTGTATCCATTTTGTGGTCCGCAAATACAGATTCTGGCAGCGCACATTCTGCGTTCCCCTCCTGCAGGTCCTCCACTATGTAATAAATGCTTATTCTAAGGTTACTTTCACACTAGCGTTTAAGTTTTCCTGTATTGAGTTCCGTCATAGGTGGTCAATACCGGAAAAAAAAATGCTTCAGCTTTGTTCCCATTCATTGACAATGGGGACAAAACTGAACTAAACAGAACGGAGCGCTCCAAAATGCATTCCGTTCCGTTTAGTTGAGTTCCCAGACCGGAGAGCAAACCGCAACATGTTGGGAGTCAATGGGGACGGATCCGTCTTGGCAATGGACTTTTAATGGAGTTAATGACGGATCCGTCTTGGCAATTTTAAAGATAATACAACCGGATCCGTTCATAACGGGTGCAGGCGGTTGTATTATCAGTAATGGAAGGAAGCGCTGCCGGATCCAGCAAATACACTAGTGTGAAAGTACCCGTATCCTCAAAATGAGTAAGAATAGGACGTGGAACGGATATATAAAAGTGGAAGGCACACGGCGTGCTGTCTGCATCTTTAGAGGCCAGATCGAAATTAATGGTTCCGCATCCGATCTGCAAAAAATGCGGATCGCAGGTGGAATACATCTTCTAAACAGTAGTATACTATTTATAAATATATATTAAAAATAAATAAATAGCATGGCTGTAATAGCTGATCCGGGACGGCTCTTACTGGGCGTAGGCAAAGTGCTGGGTGGGTGACTACTCCCCACGTTCCAGGCCAGGTTTTGCCAGGCATAAAAGACTGCCATGAAGTGACTTTTGTTTTATTAACTTGCCATTGGGCCCGCTTATCCTACTACCAGAGCGAATCCCCACAATACATACAACTATAGAAATACACATTACTATCTATATAAGTCCCCATTCACATCGCAGCTTTGGACAAGGGAGTTTTGTAATGAACTGCACTCCAAAAAGCTGCCAGCTAGGACAGGCCGCGCAGTTATAAACCATCGACCTCACGAATGGCCGCGTGACCCGCCTCTGAGAAAAATGGGAGGCAGAGTCCACACAGTCGCCAATGCAGAATCAGCAATAAAATTACAATGTCAAAAGCTACCATGTGAATGACGTCTAAAGATATACTGTATGCACATACAGTGTTCCAGATCTTTCAGTTTATTTAGATATTTATATACGGTACATTTTATTATATAATTCCACATTATATATTTAGCTTGCTTTTTCTTTTATTTAGAATTGCATTTGGTGTCTTACATTTAGAAATGGCGGTGCATGCGCTGAAGTTATGGAGAGGTCGGTGCCTCTTCTTAACGTCGGCGGATCCACTGCCAGCGCAGGGGCTTTATTATGACCGCCGTCTAAAACACCAGTCTTAATAAATGTGCCCAATAGATAAAGAGAGCTAGAGGGCGCTGCTATCTACATACACACATTATATCTATATATATATATCTATATATATATATATATATATATATATAAAAATAAATAATCAATGAAAAAGTAGCCCGCCCCCAATATCTCCAAATCAAACTACCTAATAGTAACTCAGTCTTACTTGTCCATAGCAACCAATCAGAGCTCAGCTTTCATTTTTTTAGAGCCCTGTAGGAATTGAAAGCTGGGCTCTGATTGGTTACTAAGGACAACTAAGACTGAATTACTATTAGGTAGTTTGATTTGGAGATATTTTTCGTTGGCCACCCTGTATATATATTATTTATATATACTATACACTGGAATCCCAGATGACAGGCTTCTCTGCAGCAGTAAGAGGAGGTCAGTGGTGACGCTCGTCTCACTGCACAGAGTCCAGACGCATGCGCAGCACTAGGATTGTATTGAGCATGTGTCAGCAGGGAAACACAACCTTCCACATAGCAGCAGTACGCTCTGTCATCTGCTGAGGCCTGGAAGAGACCTTCTGGATGGAACGTCACCGGATCGCCTGGAGAGGAGGTTACATGACAGGACTGCAGACGGTAAGTATTACACTCTCATTCTTCCTTCCATAGGTTAGGTTAACTGGCTCCTTTTTGGGTTTGGGCTGGAAAACGCCTTTAAATTAATTTTACCAGAAATGAGTGACTTGGCTATTTTTTTTATTTTTGGATTGAACAGACCCAGTGGCAAATGTCTCGATTCATATGGAAAAATCAGATGAAGATTTTGTATTTGGTGAGCCTATAACTCTTTCCTGCTCCAGTCAACGCGGCACCTCTCCATCATTTCTTTGGCTCCACAATGAGACTGCAATTGAACAAGGGTCTCAGTTCTACCAGCTTATAGACAATCAGAAACGTCTCCATATAGACTCTCTACAGATCCACCATAGTGGAACTTATCGATGTGTTGCGAGGAATAAACTACCACCTGACAGAACCTTCTCTGTCCGGAGTGCCCCCAGGATCATCAGTGTTTTGGAGCCAAGAGAATCCGGTGAGATTATTTATGACAAACAATGGCTTCTCTAATAAATAAATAAAAGTTAAATGTAGATGATTGGATGGATGTGGCTGGTATTTGTCATTGTGCTGGGACTTCCTGCTGAGAGAGGGAATAGGGAGAGCTGTCTCATTCAGTTACTTGGTGGTGGCATGTAAAAAAGGAATCTCATACAAGTCTGAACAAAACTGATAAGGGGATCACCAAGGAGAAATGAGCAAGGCAGTAGAAGTTTAATACATTTTATGTAATCAGCATTCAAAGTAGTTTTTGACTTTTGATAACTTTTCAATATGACCTGACAGATTCTATAATTATGATCTATAAATTAATCCCCGAACTTCTATTTCAGAAATTCTTCTTTTGAGAGAAAGCAGTGTCCCGCTTATTGCACTGGGGGTGCTGCTGCTGTTGACTATTCCCATGGGTGTCCTGAGCTTTATGTATAGACAGAAAATGGCTTCATTATTCAGAAGATGTGCCTTGCAACGACCCAAAACAGGTAATATTAAACATTGTAGATATTTTAAATCTCTTTTTACATTTTTTCAATTATGATTTTTTTTTCTTTTTCAGAGAGAACTATAGTCCAGGCTAGGTAAGTGGACATTGTTTGCTTCATATGGTACTGCAGCATGGAAATTCATAGATGATTATTCAATTCTGTTGAAAGTAACTATGAATGTGTGACTACAGTATATTATTTCTTTCTTATTGCTCTTGTGTTATAAAGAATTGCACAGGACCCAGCAAATGACGGTCTAGAAAGTTCGGGCCAGGGAGACTACAGTAACGGTAAGAGTCCACATATTTGCTGTCAATCTTTTCCAGTCCATACTTTTATATTGTTGTCACTCCAGAAGTAGAACTTCAAGTGTTTCAACCTAAACCAAGGCAGAGTCCAAGGAAGCGTTCCACTCCTCACCTTTATCCTTCTAATGGGGTAATTAACTTTCCCGGTCAGATTCCCTCACGATCCCCAGAATAGTCACTGGCTGGCAGCTGTAGCACTACTATCAAAGTCACAAAGGACATAGCATTAGGTTCAGAGGGGTAATCACAGAATAGACAACTGGATCCTAGCAGGTGTGCCAAGAGACATTCAGAGATGAGCCATATTTAGGACAACCAGAAATACAAGCACAAGCTTAAGAGGTGTCAAACCAAGGATGTGGACAAGATCAAAATCAGATAATGTGCAGAGTCAAACTGGAAAGCCCAAACCACATAGAAATGAAAGGCTAGAGGCAAGTCTCTAGAAGGATCAGGGAAACTTTAAATATGACACTTGTGGAGATATATATTTGGGCCTTGCCAATGGTATGTGGCTCAGGAAGCACAAGAAGCAGAGGGCCACAGGAGGGAAGCAGAGACACTGCATGCTGAAGCAAACTGGTAGCAGGCAATAGCCCAATTTTTGACCACCAAGTTGACCTGTACTTTTAATAGCGCACTTTGTCCCTCATTGTGTTTGTTTTCTGCCCCCTTTAACAGCTTCCACCTGACCCTGAGATGCTGCTTTTTAATGTCCAGGAAATTACAAGTACAAAGTATTTTCTATGTTCTTCTATTGTTCTTCCGTATCACAAGTACAATATGTTAACACATATTGTCTTCTTTTCAGTCCCTCCCAGGGGCCATGTTGAATGTGAAGACATATGTTATGCCCATATTGATATTAACCAGGCAAAAGAAGGTAAGTCACGAGATTTGTGTTTGCTATAATGTGTAAGTGCATCTGTAAAACATTAGTCACTGTAAAATATCAATATATTCCAAAATTATTAAAAGAACGGAAAGGTTTACACTGTTAACATTAGGCATTTTCTAGCGCTTTTTCGTGTTTACCATGAACAATTCTTGATGATTTCATAGTCTTACTGCTGTAACTGTGAAGAATCCCTCCATTTACATTTTATTATTATTTCTAATTCTTCTCCTAGCTTCTCCACACTGGAACAAAGGGAATGTGAGTATTTACAATATTTACAAGACTGGTGATAAGAAGGTTTATTCCACTGAAATAGAATATTTTGCAATAGAGGAAGTGTGACTTTCTCCCACCACCTTCACTTGATGTTTTCTGGATTACATCATTACCACTTACTTTATATTTTCTTACAAATAGTAGACCAGTATCTGCTGTGAGATGGACCTTTCATACCACTATAGGACCTTGGACATGGAACCAGCCAAGTGACCATCATTTGTACCTACAGAAATGTCCTTCTTTACATTTTGACTTGGCTCAATATGTCCCCAGCTTTATGGCGTGAGAAAACTTTTCTTTTGTAAAAGCTAGTCATCTCACACTACTCATCTCTAGATATCTTGAGCCAAGAGGGAACATAAGGAAGGATGCATCTATAACTAATAAGGGACAAGGTGGTCCTCTACACCTAACAAAGCCTATAGTTTCCACCTTTTCCAGCCACCAATTTGGGGCATCTCTAATGGACCTTTCCACTAGAGCAATAGATAACATTTCAGTCTATTGGTCCAGGACGATGTCTTCATATGCTCATGTGAGGATGTGTGGTGGTATTTGACCTTGGCATTTAAACCAGATGACTTTGTCATACAGGGAGTGCAGAATTATTAGGCAAGTTGTATTTTTGAGGATTAATTTTATTATTGAACAACAACCATGTTCTCAATGAACCCAAAAAACTCATTAATATCAAAGCTGAATATTTTTAGGCAACTTAACAAAAAACAAATATATACCCATTTCAATTATTTATTTTTACCAGTGAAACCAATATAACATCTCAACATTCACAAATATACATTTCTGACATTCAAAAACAAAACAAAAACAAATCAGTGACCAATATAGCCACCTTTCTTTGCAAGGACACTCAAAAGCCTGCCATCCATGGATTCTGTCAGTGTTTTGATCTGTTCACCATCAACATTGCGTGCAGCAGCAACCACAGCCTCCCAGACACTGTTCAGAGAGGTGGACTGTTTTCCCTCCTTGTAAATCTCACATTTGATGATGGACCACAGGTTCTCAATGGGGTTCAGATCAGGTGAACAAGGAGGCCATGTCATTAGATTTCCTTCTTTTATACCCTTTCTTGCCAGCCACGCTGTGGAGTACTTGGACGAGTGTGATGGAGCATTGTCCTGCATGAAAATCATGTTTTTCTTGAAGGATGCAGACTTCTTCCTGTACCACTGCTTGAAGAAGGTGTCTTCCAGAAACTGGCAGTAGGACTGGGAGTTGAGCTTGACTCCATCCTCAACCCGAAAAGGCCCCACAAGCTCATCTTTGATGATACCAGCCCAAACCAGTACTCCACCTCCACCTTGCTGGCGTCTGAGTCGGACTGGAGCTCTCTGCCCTTTACCAATCCAGCCACGGGCCCATCCATCTGGCCCATCAAGACTCACTCTCATTTTATCAGTCCATAAAACCTTAGAAAAATCAGTCTTGAGATATTTCTTGGCCCAGTCTTGACGTTTCAGCTTGTGTGTCTTGTTCAGTGGTGGTCGTCTTTCAGCCTTTCTTACCTTGGCCATGTCTCTGAGTATTGCACACCTTGTGCTTTTGGACACTCCAGTGATGTTGCAGCTCTGAAATATGGCCAAACTGGTGGCAAGTGGCATCTTGGCAGCTGCACGCTTGACTTTTCTCAGTTCATGGGCAGTTATTTTGCGCCTTGGTTTTTCCACACGCTTCTTGCGACCCTGTTGACTATTTTGAATGAAACGCTTGATTGTTCGATGATCACGCTTCAGAAGCTGTGCAATTTTAAGAGTGCTGCATCCCTCTGCAAGATATCTCACTATTTTTGACTTTTCTGAGCCTGTCAAGTCCTTCTTTTGACCCATTTTGCCAAAGGAAAGGAAGTTGCCTAATAATTATGCACACCTGATATAGGGTGTTGATGTCATTAGACCACACCCCTTCTCATTACAGAGATGCACATCACCTAATATGCTTAATTGGTAGTAGGCTTTCGAGCCTATACAGCTTGGAGTAAGACAACATGCATAAAGAGGATGATGTGGTCAAAATACTCATTTGCCTAATAATTCTGCACTCCCTGTATCTTTCATAACTTTATGGGTCCCTTCAACACTATAAAAAAATATATATATATCTGGAATCTGTGAAGGCATGATAAAATCTTTTATGGGCAATGCAAAACAAGTAGATTCAAGTTTAATTCCACCTTTTTCCCTTCAGGAAGAATTATCTGTTACATATTCTGCTGTCAAATCTTTACAATCGTCAACAGATCCAAGATCAACCCAAGAGATATCTGGCTGTACTGATCTCTACCAGAACTTTAATTTGACAAGACTTCAGTACTGATGACCCAAAACACTTTGCATTAAAAATGTGGCACCATGTTTGGTAGAAAAATGGAAGAATGTGAATTCTACCTATAATTGGTGCTTAATGTTTTCTATAGAACCAGGTTTTGGAAAAATTTGGTCCTATATGTGCCATAAAAACATTTTTGCGCAATGTCATTTTTTTGAAGCTTTTGGTATGAGTGCCTCATAACATTTTATCGTTCATACTGTATGTAAATTCCTTGTATATTCCGAATTTTTGCAAATCCGCCCTAATGATACTAATTGATGCTATGAAATAAATGCTTTTGTTGTTCTATAGATTATTATATGTTGTTATTTACTGATATCTATAGTATCTTCCACCTTAAGGTGTTCCTTCCCAGCAAGCGCCGGCTCGTCTATGAAGGAGACCGCTGTATTTACATGCACTATTGTAACGCTACCAAACCACAGGGGAAAACAAGTGAGGCTCACGGTGGACCGATGGGTGTAATAGTTCATGTACTCACGGTTAGTGTTGAGCGCGAATATTCGAATAGCGAATTTTTTTCGCGAATATCGGCACTTCGCTAATTCGCGAATATTTCGAATATAGTGATATAAATTCGATATTTCGAATATTCTTTTTTTTTTTTTTTCATATTTTTTTCTTTCCCACTTCCCTAAAGTTGTTCTTACCTGTCCTTTGGATTCCTGGCTTCCTGGCTGCTCCAGTCAGTGCCCGTTGCCGCTTCTGCCGACTTGCGTGCTCATGGAGCGTCCCCATCACCATGGGAACGTCTCCATATACTAGAATGTACTTTCGGATTTGAGAATTACGTTGAAATCGCAATTCGATTATTTTAAGTTATAATAATCGAATTTCGATTTAACTTAGCACTGTTATATTCCATATTCGTTAATTCTAATATGGATATGGAATATAGGAGTGCTAAGTTTAAATCGAAATTCGATTATTATAACTTAAAATAATCGAATTGCGATTTAAACTTGCACCTGGTTTACTATGGTTGGCTTGGTAGAATTAGCGAATATGATGAATATATTCGTTATATTCCACAAAACGAATATGGCGAATGTATTCGTTATATTCCACAAAACGAAGATAACGAAATATTCTCCATCTCTAGCTAGCTACCTACCTATTCATCAACTTCGCTAATTCTAGCAATCATATAGCAAAGTTTACTATAGAGACAGCTAAGTTTAATTCGCTATTCGATTATATTATATATTTTCTTTTTAAATAAATAGAATAATTATGATAATTATCAGGTATTATAATTATTCTATTTATTTTTCTAAAAAAATCAAAGTAATTTTCGCATAGCGAATTAAACTTAGCTGTCTCTATAGTAAACTTTCCTATATGATTGCTAGAATTAGCGAAATTGATGAATATGGAGCTAAAACGAATATGCTGAATACTTCGTTATCTTCGTTTTGTGGAATATAACGAATATATTCGTCATATTCGCTAATTCTACCAAGCCAACCATAGTAAACCAGGTCCAAGTTTAAATCGCAATTCGATTAATATAACTCGAAGGAATCGCATTGCGATTTCAACTTAGAAGTAATGCTATATTCCATATTCGATAATAATAGCCTAATGTATTTTGCTAAATCGTAATGCGATTACTTCGAGTTATATTAATCGCATGGCGATTTCAACTTGACCAGGTTTACTATGGTTGGCTTGGTAGAAATAGCGAATATGACGAATATATTCGTCATATACCATAAAAAGAATATAGCGAATGTATTCGTCATATTCCACAAAACGAATATAACGAATGTATTCGTCATATTCCACAAAACGAAGCTAACGAAGTATTCTGCATCTTCGTTTTAGCTACCTATTCATCAATTTCGCTAATTCTAGCAATGATATAGGAAAGTTGACTATAGAGACAGCTAAGTATATTTCGCTATGCGATTATATGACTGCTTTTTTTTTTTTATAAATAGAATAATTATAATACCTGATAATTAATTATTAAAATTATACTATTTATAAAAAAAAAGCAGTCATATAATCGCATAGCGAATTAAACTTAGCTGTCTCTATAGTCAACTTTCCTATATCATTGCTAGAATTAGCGAAATTGATGAATAGGTAGCTAAAACGAAGATGCAGAATACTTCGTTAGCTTCGTTTTGTGGAATATGACGAATACATTCGTTATATTCGTTTTGTGGAATATAACGAATATATTCGTCAATTCGCTAATTCTACCAAGCCATTGAAGCCATATTCCATGCTTATGGAGCGTCCCCATCACCATGGGAACGACTCCATATACTAGAATGTACTGTCGGATTTGAGAATTACGTTGAAATCGCAATTCGATTTTTCAAGTTATAATAATCGAATTTCGATTTTAACTTAGGAGTGCTATATGCCATATTAGGCTAGAATTAACGAATATGGAATATAGTATTGCTGTTAAAATCGAAATTCGATTTTTATAACTTGAATTAATCGCATTGCTATTTCAATAGGAGAGTAGCCTATAAGTTAAAATCGAAATTCGATTATTTAAATCGCATATTAATCGCGCTAACAAGACTAATGACGAATATTCGATTTCGACGAATATAAAACGAATATTCTATCGAATATTCGCGAATTTCGTCGAAATCGAATATGGCACCTGCCGCTCATCACTACTCACGGTTAGCAGATGCCCCCCTGGGCCGGATGGGAAGACAGCCCGAAATCCACCGGGGCACTCTCGGTTGCAGGGAACACCAGCCAGATGGAAGTTGATGCCCTTGATGGTAATGAGTGTTAGGTGCTTTTGCGGCTGGGCCCCTGGTTCGTGACGCCAGCACCATTAGGTACAAATGTTGAGATTAGTAATAAGAATGAGGAGTCTCTGGAAAGTTGGTACAGTTCATCAATGGAAAGCTTTTTGTATAGCATAAGCAATAATAAGTTCAATTGTACTCCTGTTATCAGGTAGTGGCAGTTACCAATGGAGGGATTCTTCTAATGGTGATACCTTACAGGCAAGGATCCTGGTGGTAATCCTAAGTTCACTCTTTACAGCACTCTGGCACTAAAGATGCTATTAACTATTTATTTACGAGTTATCCTTTAAGGACGTTCCCCTCACGGCAGGAAAACACATCTGCTTCATTATTTGGCAGGAAATTCTTCTAGAAGGTTTTTGGTTTTCACTACTACCCGGAAGGTTTAGTTAGTGTGTAACGGACCATTTCAGCAGACAAGGGGTTAAAATCCGTTTAGGCTATATGCCCCTTTCTGAGAGACAGGCACAGCTACTGCAGAACACCAAACTCCCGAACTGGATACAAAATAGCACTCCAAACTGGAACCTCGCGAATAGCTGCTAGCAGACGAACAGGAAAAGCATACAATCAGCTTACACTCCTGGCAATCAGTCTCCAACAGCATGCAGGGAATCCCCCCAATAACGAGACAAGGCTCCGTGTTCAGGGTCAAGCAGTGGTCTGACTGTACTTCAGATACAGCCTCTTTTATTCATAAAAAAACAAACATAGTACTGCCCACAGGGTTTTGAAATCCAACCAATCAATATCTTACAACACACACAATGCAAGTACAGCAACCAATCGTTCATGCCCCCTAGAGGACCAGAAGGGAGACTGCGACACAGAACAGGTACAACACATACCCACAATGCATCATGGTTTCCTCCTCTCTGTCCCGGAGACAACCGAGGGCAATCCAATTATCTCTCAGGACAAAGGGGAGATCGCCAATACACATGTGGAGACAACAGGACAGACATCACCATTTAAACACACAATGGGACAATAGAAACACACCCAGCATATTCCTCCCAAGCTGACAAGTTACACTTATTATAAATTGCTACAACTTTGTGAGGGTACATTGTCCATACATAGAACTTACATCAATTTAAACAGTATACCTTGGGGACAAACCTATCCAAAATTCACTTGAATAGGTTTAGGGGTTTAAAAGTTAGCAAAAGTATCTCAAAGGGCCGTAATCCTGGGGCAGGAGGCTGGCAAACAGCCCCCTCCAAAACACAGTGGCGAGGTTGGTTTCGCCACACATCTCCTCCCCCCAGGGAAGACTAACCAGATATCTGACCTCACGCCGGTCGGTACCTGAGTTAGTCTGGCAGCCCACCCACAACCCAATACTGGACCTGTTGAATTTTGGGGCCTGGCTCTGTTCTGTAGGTCCCCAGCTGTTGAGTGTGCATCTGCTACTCCTTGCTTTGTGGTTCTCCAGCTTGGAGCTGTAGGTACTTGGTGGGCAGAGGCCGACTGCGCTCTGCCCAGATGCCAGCTCTTCCGCTGGGGTGAGGGGGGTACAAGCCAGTCCTGTAACAAGGGGGTCGGTGGAGCAGAGGCTAGCGGCTCTCTGCCCTGATGCCAGCTCTTCCGCTGGGAACGGATCAGTGGGTATTGCAGGCTCATCCCCTGCCCCCAGAACTCGGTTGGGAAGTAGCTGGGAAGGGGAGGGCTCGCTTACCTCCTCCTCCTGGTATCCCTGCGGAGATGGCTGGAGATCTGGTTGTTTGAGGGGGAGACCGACTGTCTCCTCTTTGGCTAAACAGCCCTGTTGCTGGGGGACAGGACCGACTGTCTCTACCCCCTGTGCTGTGAGTGCAGAGACCACGGTCCCATCTGCACAGTTGTGGGGCTTACTGTCTCCCCCTGGTGCGTTAAGCTGCCGCTGGGGAATGGAGACTAGGCTCCCAGTTCCCAACAAATCCTTCTGTTGCTGGGGGACAGGACCGACTGTCTCTGCCCCCTGTAACTCAGCCTGCCGCTGGGGAGGGAGGACGCTGCTCTCCTCTCCCTGCATTTCACACTGCCTTCCCGGCATATCACTCTGCTGCTGGGGGGCAGGAACAACTACCTCTGCCCCCTGTAACTCAGCCTGCTGCTGGGGAGGGAGGACGCTGCTCTCCTCTCCCTGCACTTCACACTGCCTTCCCGGCATATCACTCTGCTGCTGGGGGGCAGAAACAACTACCTCTGCCCCCTGTAACTCAGCCTGCCGCTGGGGAGGGAGGACGCTGCTCTCCTCTCCCTGCACTTCACACTGCCGCTGGGGAATGGAGACTGGGCTCCCTCTGTCCCGCAACTGTAACTTCCGATGGAGGTCCACCCAACGTGGCAGCTGACCGTCACCTTCTTCCCGGTATAGTAGGGTCTTGAACACTAGACTCCTCACGAACTTCACGTATTTCTCAGCTGGATTGGGTCCGAAGAAGTTCAGCCGCAACCACATCATACAGTCAAATTCCTCAACAGAGTATCTGTACTCCACTGCTGGTTCCATCCTGGTGCTTTTAGGGTCGCTATACTGAGACATGCGTTGCCCTTAAGTTGTAAAATCCAAAGAAATGGTGTCTCCTGTAGCTGTCCTTCTGGCTGTAGGAATGATCCCGCTGCTTGCCACCAATTGTAATGGACCGTTTCAGCAGACAAGGGGTTAAAATCCGTTTAGGCGATATGCCCCTTTCTGAGAGACAGGCACAGCTACCCAAAGAAATGGTGTCTCCTGTAGCTGTCCTTCTGGCTGTAGGAATGATCCCGCTGCTTGCCACCAATTGTAATGGACCGTTTCAGCAGACAAGGGGTTAAAATCCGTTTAGGCGATATGCCCCTTTCTGAGAGACAGGCACAGCTACTGCAGAACACCAAACTCCCGAACTGGATACAAAATAGCACTCCAAACTGGAACCTCGCGAATAGCTGCTAGCAGACGAACAGGAAAAGCATACAATCAGCTTACACTCCTGGCAATCAGTCTCCAACAGCATATAGGGAATCCCCCCAATAACAAGACAAGGCTCCGTGTTCAGGGTCAAGCAGTGGTCTGACTGTACTTCAGATACAGCCTCTTTTATTCATAAAAAAACAAACATAGTACTGCCCACAGGGTTTTGAAATCCAACCAATCAATATCTTACAACACCCAATCGTTCACGCCCCCTAGAGGACCAGAAGGGAGACTGCGACACAGAACAGATACAACACATCCCCACAATGCATCATGGTTTCCTCCTCTCTGTCCCGGAGACAACCAATACACATGTGGAGACAACAGGACAGACATCACCATTTAAACACACAATGGGACAATAGAAACACACCCAGCATATTCCTCCCAAGCTGACAAGTTACACTTATTATAAATTGTTACAACTTTGTGAGGGTACATTGTCCATACATAGAACTTACATCAATTTAAACAGTATAACTTGGGGACAAACCTATCCAAAATTCACTTGAATAGGTTCAGGGGTTTAAAAGTTAGCAAAAGTATCTCAAAGGGCCGTAATCCTGGGGCAGGAAGCTGGCAAACAGCCCCCTCCAAAACACTGTGGCGAGATTGGTTTCGCCACACAGTGATAAAGACAATTCTGCGCATCAATTATCCATTTGTGTCCAGACACTTGAAAAGCTACTCCTGGTCACTTGTGCTGATGAGGTCCATAAGCTATAGTTAGCTGTTACCCTCGCTAGTCTCTCTGCATCTTGGTGTATAGACTTACTGTCTGGTGCTTGGTTTCTGCAGTTATCTTCTCCAGGCTTGATCAAGGAACATAGCTACATGGTGACTTTAGCCTGTTTCTCTCCTCCATGAACTTGATTCTCCTCCTCTCACCAACTACTAACTAACATTCTGATTACATTCATGGTCTCAGCTAGACCCCCCCCCCCCACTATACATTAAGATGTTTGAAGTGTCCCATTTTCACACATATGTGGGACACTGCATACACCACTGCTAAAAGGTAAGTCGTCCTCAACATTTGCAGTAACTAAAGCTGTGGATCTCTACGGCTTCTCCTGAAATACACCATGGACACGCCACAAAGATACAAATATAGAAATAAAAATTGTAATGTACTATTATGACACTTCAATAACCTACTGTAATAAAGGGTTATGCACAACAACACATTCTAGGCAATTTATCACATATATATTTTGCATATTTCACATTAAGGTATTGCATATTATTGCACAAGATAGCAAAAAGGAATAATGGGCGTTGTTCTTCTTTTTTACTTGACAGGGAAAAAATGGGTGGTGATCTCACATTTGGGGCAATGCAGTCCATGACATAGTCCTGAGACAAAGTCCATCCCTGATTTGGGATATAAATAATTTGTAATCTATTGGACTTGTTAAAGTGCAAAGTTTTCTGATCTAAGAGGCAGTGCGTTGCATGGGATAAGGGAAAGAAAAGTCTTTCTGGGTACATTTCTTGAACGTTGCATACATTTTTTAGTCCCAGATAACCTAAGAAGGGAGTAAAAAGGGAATAAAAATGGCACAAAAATAAAGTGTGGAGTCCATAGTAGCGTCCTTTAAAAGGGGTAGTGTGCTCCGGAGCGGTATGGACAAACCACCACTGAACAAACAAGGAGTCTCTCACTAAAACACTGGCTCAGTCTCCATTTTAGTATTGATCAACCGGCCTACTTAGGTAGAAGGGTCTGGACTGGAACGGACATCTGTGTCCAAGGGGGATCCAGATTCCCATTCATCTGAGGAAGAGTATTCAGGTGCTACTCCTAGCAAGCGCTTTACAGGCGCAAGAGGTAGATTTAGATGTTTTCTTACCTTGTCAAAGACAGAAGACTTGTTCCCCTGTTTAAGGATACAGGGCTCCGGCCCAGCTTCAGTTTTTTAAAGTAAATTCTGTTCTTCCGTAGGAGCAGATAGAACTAAAGCAGTTGATTCCACTTAAGTGAGAGGGGTGAACTTTACATCAGGAAATGCAGTCGGCTTCATTCCTTGAAGTTGGTTCACGATAGCTTGTTTTTGGACCACCAATTGTCACAACAGTTGGGTACACTCTTGGTTTAGGGACAGGAGCAAATTTTGTCTCGTCGGTGCGCCGTGCCTTCTTTTTAGGAAGAGTCTCTCGGTCCTTAGTGGCGATTGCGGGTTTCCACAGGATGTTAGTTCCTGCAAAGCCAGTGGCATATTGGTTTTTGGCTAGGGATCGGGCTAGGCACATATCTGGCATCCGGCTGCTTGGGGGCAGTAGAGAAGACTGGATCTTCATCTTCTTCGGATTCGGAGCTCTCTATTAATTCCCAAGACTCTGGTTCCTGCATGGGCCGTGTAACACAAATAGCATAAGGTCCCACATGTACCCTCCGTCGGGGTAAATTCAACAATCTCACCCTCATATAAGCTGTGGAGGTGACTAGGCAGATCCTTTCTTTTTATGGACCGTCTGTTAACATAGTAGTCTCGGTCATGTTCCAGCTCTTTAATGAAACTAAACCCCGCTGCTAGCAGAAATTAAGTACTTGGCCCCTCTTCCGTAAGGTTACGGAGAAATCCTCTACCGGATCTTCTATTAATCGGCGGGTGATATTTTCATTGTACTTTTTACAAGCATGCATTCTAACCAGTTGCGCTGTCTTTATATCAGCTGCCAATTTGGTCCATACTTTTGTAGAAGACGGAGGCGGCAATGTATAACCCATAGTAGCTTGGTCCTGGCCGGACCTTTCAGCACTAATATCAACTGGAGTGACTGACCTGTTGGGCTGGTGGTTGGCCTCGGTGACAGTTTCATTCCTTGTTCCCGCCAGTGACGTTCCAGTATTTCCTGGACGCAAACCTGCAGCTCTTCCATATCATAGGTCGAAGTCGGTCCAATCAACACTATAGGGGCGGTCAAGTTCCCTCTGCTTGCTACCGTTATCACGGACTCAAGTGTAAAACATGCGCTTGCCTCCGGTGCAGCAATAGCAGGCTGTTCCTTTATCATAGGTACAGCAAGGGAATCCTCCTGTGTAGAGATGACAGGGGTAGCTTCCCAATCTGCCTCCGGTACCGACTCCATGTTCCCGTCAACCATGCTGCTTGCTTCTTTTGCCTGTTCAGCGTCTTTCTCCTTGGAGTGCTTAGCGTCATCTGGCGTGACGCTCCTCTGGTGAGCGACCCTCCCACTGGGTTTTCTTTGCATAGGGGAGGCGCCGGCTCTTGGGCAGTGCAACATTGGAGGTAGGCACATTTCTATTACTTTGCATAAGGGGTGGCACAGTAGATTTTCCCGCTCTGAAGGGGGTGTACCTCAACTGTTCCTGCCGCTAGCAGGGCGTTTACACAAAGACGGTACAGTAAATAAATCATGAAGGCCTCCGACAGCCATTTTAGATTCAGTGCAAAAGTCCATTCACTGACAGCAAACATTTTGCTATTTTTCCACTTTTAACACAGCGATTTGATTGCAGATAGCTTGTATCATACGTCCATGCAATTTTCTGCAGCCCATTAAAAACGTTTAAAGTTTGCACTGTATTAACCACTTAAGGACCACAGGTTTATACCCCCCTAGTGCCAGGCCCTTTTTTACAAATCGGCACTTCACAACTTTAACGGTTTATTGCTCGGTCATGCAACTTGGCACCCCAATGAATTTTACCTCTTTTTCTTCTCACAAATACAGCTTTCTTTTGGTGGTATTTGATTGCTGCTGAGATTTTTCATTTTTCTGATATTAATCAAAATAGACCGCAATTTTCTCAAAAAAGGTGTATTTTTAACTTTTTCTGGTAAAATTGTTCAAATATTACATTTCTATACAAGTTTGTGTCAGAATTTATTGTGCTACATGTCTTTGATTAAAAAAAAATCCAATAAGTGTATATTTATTGGTTTGCAGAAAAGTTATAGCGTTTACAAACTAAGGTACAAAAATGTGAATTTCCGCATTTTGAAGCAGCTCTGACTTTCTGTCACCTGTCATGTTTCCTGAGGCGCTAGAATGCCAGGATAGTATAAATAGCCCCCAAATGACCCCATTTTACAAAGAAGACACCCCAAAGTATTCGCGGAGGGGCATGGTGAGTTTATGTATGATTTAATTTTTTTTACAAGTTAGCGGAAAATGGCACTTTCTGAGAAAAAAATAATAATAATAAAGTTTCTATTTCTGCTAACTGTATGCTCATGTATCCTCAGAATAGGTCATCAATACTGTTACTCCAAAAAAAAACTTCCTGACCGTACATGCTGCTGTCATAGTTGAGGGGTGCCCGCTGTTTTAAGTTCCCTAAGGGAGTTTTTAAAAATATAATAAAATAAACAAACATTCTAATCACCCCCTTTCCCCACAATTAAAATAAACAGTATAAAATAAATATCTTAGATATTGCCGCATCCCAAAACTGCGATAAAAATATTTATCCCATATGGCAAACGTTGTAAAAGAAAAATAATGTAAATGGCGGATTCTGGTTTTCTGTCACTTTAGGTCCCCCCAAAAATTGAATAAAAGGTGATTAAGCAGTCATACACACACCAAGATGGTATCAATGAATAATACAGACCGCCACACAAAAAATGAGCCCTGTAAAGATGAGAAATGTATGGGGGTCGGAATATGGCGTTGCAAAGAACAAAATATTTTTTCCCAAAGTTTAGATTTTTTGATCAGTATTACAATGTTGTAATGAAAACTATATAAATGTGGTATCACTGTAGTCGTACTGACCTGGAGAATGAAGGAAACAGGTCAGTTATATCTTGTAGGAAGCACTGTAAAAACAAAACCCATAAAACTGTATAAATGTGGTATCTCTGTAATCGTACTGACCTGGAGAATGAAGGAAACAGGTCAGTTTTATCTTGTAGGGAGCACTGTAAAAACAAAACCCATAAAACTGTATAAATGTGGTATCACTGTAATCGTACTGACCTGGAGAATGAAGGAAACAGGTCAGTTTTATCTTGTAGGGAACGCTGTAAAAACAAAACCCATAAAACTGTATAAATGTGGTATCACTGTAATCATACTGACCTGGAGAATGAAGGAAACAGGTCAGTTTTATCTTGTAGGGAACGCTGTAAAAACAAAACCCATAAAACTGTATAAATGTGGTATCGCTGTAATCGTACTGACCTGGAGAATGAAGGAAACAGGACAGTTTTATTGCAAAGGGGAAGGCTACAAAAGCAAAACTCATAAAACTATATAAATGTGGTATCACTGTAATCGTACTGACTTGGAGAATGAAGAGAAAAGGTCAGTTTTATCTCATAGAGAACACTATAAAAACACCACCCATAAAACGATATAAATGTGGTATCTCTGTAATCGTACTGACCTGGAGAATGAAGGAAACTGGTCAGTTTTATCTCGTAGGGAACTCTGTAAAAACAAAACCCAGAAAACTGTATAAATGTGGTATCACTGTAATCGTACTGACCTGGAGAATGAAGGAAACAGGTCAGTTTTATCTCGTAGGGAACAGTGTAAAAACAAAACTCATAAAACTATATAAATGTGGTATCACTGTAATCGTACTGACTTGGAGAATGAAGAGAAAAGGTCAGTTTTATCTCATAGAGAACACCATAAAAACACCACCCATAAAATGATATAAATGTGGTATCACTGTAATCGTACTGACTTGGAGAATGAAGGAAACAGGTCAGTTTTATTGCAAAGGGGAAGGCTACAAAAGCAAAACTCATAAAACTGTATAAATGTGGTATCACTGTAATCGTACTAACTTGGAGAATGAAGAGAAAAGGTCAGTTTTATCTCATAGAGAACACTATAAAAACACCACCCATAAAACTATATAAATGTGGTATCACTGTAATCGTACTAACTTGGAGAATGAAGAGAAAAGGTCAGTTTTATCTCATAGAGAACACTATAAAAACACCACCCATAAAACGATATAAATGTGGTATCACTGTAATCGTACTGATTTGGAGAATGAAGGAAACAGGTCAGTTTTATTGCAAAGGTGAAGGCTACAAAAGCAAAACTCATAAAACTGTGGCAGAATTGTGATTTTTTTTTTCTAATTCCACTCCATTTGGAATGTTTTCAGCTTCCCACTACATTGAATGCAACATAAATGGTGCCATTAGGAAGTACACTTTGTCCTACAAAAAAAGGGATAAAGAGACACAAGGACAAAAAGATAAATAGCCAAAAAAGAGTAGAGCTAAACTAGAAGTGAGACAAGACATATACGGTATATACATGGAAAAAAAAACTATGGGGGTCATGTATGATGCTGAAATACTCATATATTAGACTTATTTCAGGCGCAGATTGCGACGCAACGATTAGTTGTGCCGCAATCTGCGACTCCTCCCTGCTCAAGCCAGGTCTAAAGTTATGGGCGGGGAAGGGGACAGGCTGATAGGCTTGTCTCATTTACAATTTTCTATGCCTGTTTTAGCTAGAAAGCTGTCTCACATTTGGAACTAGAGGAGGATCTGCTGAAGTTATGAAGAGGCCGGGCCTCTTCATAACTTCGGCAGAACCACTGCCAGGTATAGAGGTTTATTAAGACCAGTGTCTAAAACGCCAGTCCTAATAAATGTGCCCCACAGAGCTCACGCTATAACCAGCATCTACTGTTCAAAAATTGGCTAACCAGTCCGGAACTCCTTCTCTAAATGATCCAAAGCTGCAGCAGGCTTGTAATTGCAAACAATAGACAAGAAAAGACGAAAAAGCAGGAACATTCCTACTGATCCTAACAAATTCAACCCCTAAAAGGCAGTACTCCTTTGCTCAGTGTTTTTTTTCATCAGTGTTTTAAATGCTTGCAAAATAAAACGTGATTCGAGTTGTGTTTGGTGTTTTTCTTTACATGGTGTTTGGTGACATATTTCTTTTTTGTAACACCTTGAACATGAGCTTTATAGAAAGCTTTCAAGATCATTCTATGAGAAAAAAAAGCCAAAAACATCACACCTAGAGCAGGCTGCAGATACAAAAAAAGTCACAAAAACACCACAAACCAAACATTTTGCATGTACAATACCGGTAATTTAAATTTAACTATAAACTTTAAACAAAAATCTGGCAGCAACAGTTTGATATTAAAAACGTCAATGACAAAAACACTAAAATGCACAAAATACAGCGGGGGAGATTTATCAAAACTGGTGTAAAGAACCAGTTTTAATAAATCTTCTCCAGTTTGTGAATCCAGGCTGGAGATATATTATGATGGACACAAACGTTAGTTAAAAAAAAAGTAGCTGGAGCTCATGGTGTGGGCTGGGGAATAATTTCTAGTTTTCCTTTGAGGCCCTGTGAAATGGTCGTCATACTGAGCACCTCTTTTTTTGGGGGGGGGGGGAAGTAAAACTGGGTGACAAAAATTTTTCTTCCTCCTTTGCATCAGAAAGGGGAAGTGAAACAAACAGTGAACATAGAGAGAGAGATGGAGATGGCCGAGCGCTACATTTACCGACTGTGCATCATGCCGGTCCTCACCCTCCTCATCCTCATCTGTAAGTAGAGATACGTCATAGTCATCCTATATTCTTTACCGTGGAGTCCTTATGTGTATCTTCTTTGTTGTGGGTCGTTTGTAACATATTCAAAAGAACTCATAAAGTGGGGAGTCTCATCTGGCAACCCTGTCCATGGGCCCTTCTTCTCCACAGAAACACATTGCATCTTCTCTAAATGTGCTTGATGACTTTCCTTTATCCTGTAAAATACATTTTTAGATGCAGTACAACATATTATACTTAAATTGAGTTTTGGATATTTTAATTTCTTTTATTATTTAGTTTTTTTTACTGTTCTATTATATAATATTCTTGAGTAGGTAAACTAAGGAAAGTAGTAACCAAGAAGTCAAAATGTAACTCAATATTTAAAAAATCATAAAACTATAGATTTTATATATATATATTCACTTTTAAAAATCTATACTCATAAAAAAAACAAAAATATATTGTATAAACTCCTTGGATGCCTTACAGAAGACCTGTCACCAAAAATGCAATGCAATCGTCAATGTTATAGAGCAGGAGAAGCTGACCATCTGATAATAGTTTTGGAGGAAAAGATTCAGTAAAATGGATAATATTCAGTGACTGACAGCTACAGATGTAGTAGAGTTAACACACATGCTTTAGGAGACGTGTTATCTAAACTAAATGCGTTAAGCAAACACCTTTAATTGCTTTTCAATGGCTTTTGTTTCAAGATAACGCGATGAGTTAAGAAATGTAATTTAAGAGTTTGTGTGTTAACCCTGCTACATCTGTATCTACACTTACACAGTATACATGTATACACACTTACACAGAGAATGCTACTAATCACTGATAACACTTCCCTGTGTACAACTATTAGTGATGATAACTATCTCTGTATACACACTTACACAGGGAACGCTATCAGTCACTAATAACTCCTCCCCGTGTACAACTTTTAGTGACTGACAGCAATCTATGCATACATACTTACACAGAGAATGCTATCAGTCACTAATAACACCTCCCTGTGTACAACTATCAGTGACTGACAGCAATCTATGTATACATACTTACACAGAGAATGCTATCAGTCACAGATAACACCTCCCCGTGTACAACTATCAGTGACTGACAGCAATCCATGTATACACACTTACACAGGGAACGCTATCAGTCACTAATAACTCCTCTCTATGTACAACTATCAGTGACTGATAGCAATCTATGTATACACACTTACACAGGGAACGCTATCAGTCACTAATAACACCTCCCTGTGTACAATTATCAGTGACTGACAGCAATCTATGTATACACACTTACACAGCGAATGCTACCAATCACAGATAACACCTCTCTATGTACAACTTTCAGTCACTGACATCTCTGTATACACACTTACACAGGGAATGCTGTCAATCAATAATAAGACCTCCCCCATGTATAGCTGAAGTCAGAATTAGCAGAATTATAAATGTATAAATCACTAAATTAGCAGAATTATAAATGTATAAATTTTTACAAATATTTTTTCTGACAAAATTATTAGCAATCTGCTCTGCTCCTCCTGCTCTATAACATGCTGCCTGCCGACTGCATTACATTTTGTGGTAACAAGTCCTGAGCCCTGATCAGATTTAATTCAGGACAAAAGCAATCATATCAGCAGCGATTACACCTGTGACGAAACCAACCTCGCCACGGTGTTTTGGAGGGGGCTGGTTGCCAGCCTCCTGCCTCAGGATTATGGCCCATACTAACTTTAAAGAAGACAGGCCGGCCGCACAGCTTAAATCTGTCTTGGGAATTGTATTTTGTTATGTGAGGGTACCCAGATGGCTAGTTTAATTGTATTCGTGCGGTCTGAGTGCCATTCACCTAATGATATGCACTCAGACTTGAGCTATCTGGGAATATGTTAAATGTTTGTGGTTGCTGGGAGGGTGTGACATTGTGTGTTTAAATGGTGATTTCTGTCCTGTTGTCTCCACATGTGTATTGGCGATCTCCCCTTTGTCCTGAGAGATAATTGGATTATTCCTCGGTTGTCTCTGGGGCAGAGAGGAGGAAACCATGATGCATTGTGGGGATGTGTTGTATCTGTTCGGTGTGTCGCAGTCTCCATTCTGGTACCCTGGGGGCGTGTCCACCAGATGGGGACCTGCATAAATACGGGCGAGTAGCCCTCAATAAAGAGTTCCTGTTTTATCCTTCATCATGTTGAGACTAGTGTTTGGATAACTGATCAAAACTGGGGGATTGCTATACGCTGACGATTTGCTATACTCCCCTGGCATAACTACTAGCTCTTGTAAGAGCTGTTCCTGCTCTCTGGCTGTAGGAGAGGTTCACCCACTGGAGCCTGGAGCCTTGTAGTAGGCCCAGTGTGGGTGGAGGACGGTGAGACCCCAACCAAGCTGCGGCGGTTCGTGGGGTCTGCAGGGCGTACGGTGTCAAGTGGAGTGCTTGGAGTCCTCGGAAAGCACTAGGAGCATCTATCGACGGAGGTACCCGGTCGTTACAACACCGCTGTTACTGTCCATGAGAATCAATCCACAAATTAGGGCAGCTCCATATACATCCTGTACTAATAAACCTGTAATAATAATCCTGACTTCCACCTCAGTTATTTTGCACTTATCAGTCAGTTTAGTACTACCTAGCCTATTATTATAAATGATTAATATATATAAAATTATATGACTGTGGAGTAAACTTATTAATTACTATTTTTGCTACTGTTTTAATTTCAGCATCGATAATGGAAAATTCAGGTAAATAATCAGCATTCAGCATTACTGTAACGGGGTGCCGAAGGCGCACTCGGCCTCCCATCAGCCGCAGACCTGCTGCTTAGCTTCGGGAGCGAGGATCTGTGTTTGACCTCGTTCCCAGGGCGGCTTTGCCAGCTGGGAGGCTCCCTGCTCCTAGGTCTGCTGTATATACTATATATCTGTACATAGTACATCTATTATACCTCGTACGTCACATATAGGTACACTGCTGGCTATACTACATTCCTGTGTCCACTGCATCTATTGTACCTCGTACCTCACATGTCAGTACACTGCTGTATATACTATACAGTATATCCTAATGGGGTTATCAAACACCTAAAATGCCTCCCCTACTGCCCGGGCCCCTCACACATATTGTACTTAACTGACTCCCCGGCATCCGCATGGCTTCTCATACCCACACATCCGGTGACAGGGGGAGCAGCCAATAGCAGGTCACGATGGGAATAAGCCTCCCTAGCGTCACCCGCACGTTATCGTGAGGTACATAAGATAATAGTGGTTGTAAATATCTGCAGTATTATATATATGAGTGAGATATGAGTAAAAATAGGGAATAGAGTGCAAATGAAGAGAAAGGAGAAGGACCTCTGCTTACAACTCCATTCTAGTCTCCCTGAAGAGCACATCCTACAGCTCTTCTCCATGCTGTTGAGGGTTGTAGGACCCATGATGATGCTCTTTGCAGTTCCTTTATTAGATGTACAGGACCTGTGATGATGATGTCATCACAGGTCCTGGCAGATGCTGCTATCTAACCTGGGAACTACACCATGGTCTGTGCAGTTTCTTTACTAGATGTAGGGATACTCTACTGGAGCAGGACAGTAATGAGTGTAATTAGAGGGTGGAGCATTTGCTTCACTCCGAACCCCTTTTCCCCATGGGCCCTATAGCAGCTGCGTGGTCTGCCTCTATTGGAGGTACGCCACTATTTGAAGGCTAAACTGCAGGACAGGCCGAACTTGATGGATGTATTTTTTCAGCCTAGCAAACTATGTCATATATCATATAACTCTGTCTATACAGGGGCTGTGACAACTAGGGATGAGTGAATCGACTTCGGATGTGACATAATAGTTTGAATACTGTGAGACTTCGCATAAAAACTTCATAAATTAATTTTTACTGTAAAAAAAACATTTCCCCAACTCGGGTTCGGTTCCAAGTGGTACCTTGGAACCGAACCCAGGAAATGTTTTTTTACAGTAGAAATTAATTGTCACGGAAGGTGTACAGAAACTAGAAGACCGACTGACTGGATCCAAAACTAAGGAACCAGAGGGTAAGCCCTGTAACAGACCTGTCTCTCTCCCTTACTGCTCAGCCTATGCAAAAATCTCTATGGTAGACGATTGCATATCCTCGTTCCTCGACTGTATGACACCTGAACACAGTATAATAGAGAGGGGACACGACCACCGGCTCCCTACACTTGATATGGAGGGAGTCAGGGTCACCTAGAATCCAGCAAACAGGAAAACACAAATAAATGAACAAACTTATCTGTAGAAGACTCAGTAGTAGCATCCAGCATGCACACACTCCAGGAAGTTGTATAAACCGCAAAGTAATGCAGTATGGGAAGGGATTTAAAGGGATGCAATCAGTGCAACTACATGACAGCTGAGAGAGGCTAACGAGATGAGAAAACGAAAGCAAAACAAAAGGAACCTCAAGCAGGAGGTTCTGAAGGACGTCTGTCAGAGCTTCTCAGATGTCTGGTGGTGACATTAATTTATGAAGTTATTATGCAAAGTCTTGCGAGACTTCGCAAAGTAATAACCTTGGCTCATAGAAGCCAATACATTCTAATACTGTACGGAGTGCTCGCTCTGTACAGTATTGAAACAAAGTTTTATGCGACTCGACTTCGCTTATCCCTAATGTCAACCTTCCTCGTGATGCAGAGGCTGGAAGTTAGCTGACACTGCTTTCCAGTGTTGTTATTTTACCGCTCCTTTCATTATTATGTACATTTTTTCATTTGGTTTCTTGCAGGAAATTTAGTCCATTACATGGTTACCGTCACACCTAACTGGAACCACATATACACAGAGGATTCTGTGACTTTAAAATGTGACATCGGACCCGATAATGACATCAGAAACTACAACTTCTATTGGTATAAAAACAAAAAAGAGATAATTCAACGAAATCATGAATTTACAATTAGCAGTGCAAAATCTAATGATGCAGGACTATATGAATGCGGGACCGGATCTGATAATCGCAGTCACTCACTCCATTTATACGTTATAAGTAAAGGTGAATGATCTTCTAGTATAATCAGAATATCTCCTATCTATCTATTCCATATCTGTCAATCATCTATCTATCTATCTATCTATCTATCTATCTGACATCTATCTATCTGACATCTATCTATCTATCTGACATCTATCTATCTATCTGACATCTATCTATCTGACATCTATCTATCTATCTGACATCTATCTATCTATCTGACATCTATCTATCTCATATCTATCTATCTGACATCTATCTATCTATCTATCTATCTGACATCTATCTATCTGACATCTATCTATCTATCTGACATCTATCTATCTGACATCTATCTATCTGACATCTATCTATCTGACATCTATCTATCTATCTGACATCTATCTATCTGACATCTATCTATCTATCTGACATCTATCTATCTGACATCTATCTATCTATCTGACATCTATCTATCTGACATCTATCTATCTATCTGACATCTATCTATCTGACATCTATCTATCTGACATCTATCTATCTATCTGACATCTATCTATCTGACATCTATCTATCTATCTGACATCTATCTATCTGACATCTATCTATCTGACATCTATCTATCTATCTGACATCTATCTATCTGACATCTATCTATCTATCTGACATCTATCTATCTGACATCTATCTATCTATCTGACATCTATCTATCTGACATCTATCTATCTGACATCTATCTATCTATCTGACATCTATCTATCTATCTGACATCTATCTATCTATCTGACATCTATCTATCTGACATCTATCTATCTATCTGACATCTATCTATCTGACATCTATCTATCTATCTGACATCTATCTATCTGACATCTATCTATCTATCTATCTATCTATCTGACATCTATCTATCTGACATCTATCTATCTATCTGACATCTATCTATCTGACATCTATCTATCTGACATCTATCTATCTGACATCTATCTATCTGACATCTATCTATCTATCTGACATCTATCTATCTATCTGACATCTATCTATCTATCTGACATCTATCTATCTGACATCTATCTATCTATCTGACATCTATCTATCTGACATCTATCTATCTATCTGACATCTATCTATCTGACATCTATCTATCTATCTATCTATCTATCTATCTGACATCTATCTATCTGACATCTATCTATCTATCTGACATCTATCTATCTGACATCTATCTATCTATCTATCTGACATCTATCTATCTGACATCTATCTATCTTATATCTATCTATCTGACATCTATCTATCTATCTGACATCTATCTATCTGACATCTATCTATCTATCTGACATCTATCTATCTTATATCTATCTATCTGACATCTATCTATCTGACAGTAGTTGAACATATCCAGCGCCTGTGCAGAATAGGATGCGGCTGTGGACAGGTAAGCAATTGGTAACGAGATGACCAGGTGACTGCCACCATTTTGGCTACCATGGACATGGCGGGCACTGCAGTGGGATGTATACATAGGTGAAGAACGGGCAGCCAGGGCTCTTGTGAATGAGCTGAAAGGTACATGTCACGTTACTTTGGCACTGCGTGCACTTGCATGTCCATTTTCCTGGATTCTTTTAAGGCGGCCAACCCCTTCAGCAAATTATATTTTTGTGACTATGTTTTTCTGTGTTTTTATTTGCCCACTTTGGTCATTATTATATGTAATTTTTTCCCTGTTTCCTTGCAGATGTAGTCCATTATATGTTGAGTCTCACCCCTAATTGGAACCACATATACAGAGGTGACTCGGTTACTTTAAAATGTGACATCGGACCAAATAATGACATCAGAAACTACAACTTCTATTGGTATAAAGGCAGTAAAGACATAAATAAAAACACACAAGAAATTACAATTGGAAATGCAGGACCTGCTGATGCCGGAGAGTATGAATGCTGGGCCACATCTGCTGGTCGCAGTCACTCCAGTCACTCACTCCATTTATACGTTACAGGCAAAAGTAAGTGATCTTCAATTATCAGAATAGTCATCAATCTAACATTTGACTCATATTAAGGGTCCATTCACACGTCAGTATTTTGTAATCCGCATCCGTTCCGCAAATTTCAATGGCCCCACAAAAAAATGCGGACAGAACTCAGTGTGCTGTCCGCATCCGTCGTTCCGTTCCTTTATGCGGATCCGCAAAAAAAATAGAGCTTGTCCTACTATCGTCCACAAAATGCAGTCCGTTGTCCCATTGTAGTCAATTGCGGATCCATTTCCAGGAAATAGAAAAAATGTTTTTCTTTAGTACCCTAGCAACATATATTCCTCCTTCAGGTTTTTTTTGGTGGAAAAACGTAACAGATGCGGATGTACAAATTGGTAAAAACTGAAGGTTTTTGAGGAAAATGGAACGACAATCTGGAAAAGAAAAGTACTAACGTGTGTACCCTAAGGCTCCATTCAGATGTCCGTAGTGCATTGCGGATCCGTAATACACCCGGCAGGCACCCCCATAGAAATGCCTATTCTTGTCCGCAATTCCAGAAAAAAACATGCTCTATTTTTTCGCACAGCTGCGGACCGGAAGATTGGGGCCACTCTCCGGAAATGCGGATACGGAGAGCACATAGTGTGCACTCCACATCTCTTCCGGCCCTGTAGAGAATGAATGGGTCCGCACCCATTCCGGATAATTGCAGAACTGATGTGGACCCATTCTACGGACATCTGAATGGAGCCTAAGTGGTCATTCAGGCGACTGTGCCGTGTTTTGTGGTCCACAAATTGCAGATCCGCAAAATACGGATGCCGCCCATGTGTGTACCGCAAATTGCGGAACGGACGGCCCATTATAGAAATCCCTATTCTTGTTCACAAAACAGACAAGAATAAGACATGATCTATCTTTTTTGCGGGGCCATGGAATGGAGCAACGGATGCGGACATCTTTTGCAGCCCCATTGAAATGAATGGGTCTGCACCAATTCTGCAATTTTGTGAACCCAAAAATACGATCGTCTGAATGAGCCGTTATCTAATATCGATCTATCTGATATCTGTCTGTCTATCTATTTATCTATCTATCTATATAATATATCTCTCATATCTATCTATCTACTATTTATCTATTTCATATCTCTATCTTTCTCATATCTATCTATCCCTTCTCTTTCAGAACCTCCTGAACTCATCCTGCAAACTCCCCCCAATATTGTAGAAGGCGACTCCCTGGATGCGAGGTGTCACAGCTCTCAATTCAATGATAAGAAAACCATAACTTTTTATAAGGACGGCAACAAAATTCAGGAATCAACAAACATTTCATATTTGTCAAATGTGAATAAATCTATGAACGGAATTTACCGATGTGAAAAAAAGACTCAAAGCGAAAAATTAGCAAAATCAGGAGAAACATTTATATTTGTCCAAGGTAACAAAAAAACGTTTCCTTACATGGCCCCAATAGTGACAGTGCGAGGGCACGCTCTTCAGCTAGATTGTACAAATCTCCCAGCATGACGTGGCAACTGACTAAAGCCTGGTCCCACCAGATGTGCTATCATCCATATAGGATGATGGCTTGGGAAGAACCAAACCACAGAGCAGACCCCAAAATGTATCAGACCACAGACCCCTACATATATCAGACACCGTAATGTATCAGACCACAGCCCCCTACATATATCAGACACCGTAATGTATCAGACCACAGACCCTACATAAATCATATGCCGTAACGTATCAGACCACAGATCTCAGACAGAACCCCTAAATTACTTCAGACATCATAGAACCCTAAGTTAAGACGACTGTAGATCAGACCCCTAAATTAGGTCCTAGAATCCTAAATCAGACCCCATCTGACCTCAAAATCAGTCAGACCCCCCAAAAAGGTATTTAATTACTAATCCTTACTTCCTGATTGTCTTGTCTTCAGCACACAAGGTCCTGGCACAGGTCAAAATCAGGACCTTATGTATGACATCACTGCCAAGTCCTGATGCAAATGCAACTGCTGTAACTCTTCTGCTACTGGGTAAAGGGGTTCGAGAACCTACCACCAAATGTGATGGTGTTAGCAAAAGCTTTTATCTTTCTTTGTGGCCTCCTACTGTTGCCATACGAAGTGGCAGCCTTTGGAGTGTGTACTAGCTGTCCGTGCTGCAGAAGGTGTCAAAGTTGGCACATTGCAACACCACAGATGGTTATATAATGTGATGATTATGTTGTATAGCAGTATTATTTAACATTACATAGCACAGTCTGTATGAATACTCTAAATCAAACCAAGCCTTTAACTCTTTATTTTATGGGCAAAGGCAATGAAGAATCTAATATAGTAAAGGCCACGATGACATCATATGAGCAAAATATGACATTAACTACTAATAACCCTTACATAAATCCAAAACAATGCCCCCTCTCTCACTTGTCTGCTGAACCTTTTAACAAATGAGACTCTGATGTGAAACAAGACCAGCAGGGTTCATCTACCATGTATAGAATTACCATGCCCTAGCCGTGCCCATATCCATCTAATATGCCTACCTAATCGATCTAAACATCAAATCACATAGCTCACCTGAACTCAAGAGGTCATGGCCGTCTAGCTCCGTCAGGAGATATGGGCCAGGTCTAATTAATGGGCATTATAAACTCCCAAAAGCCAAATGGAAGTATAAAAGGCCAATCACAGTCTGAGTAATTGAAGTCTCCAACATGGAGATTTCCACCCGCTGTCTGAAGTCCACGCCTGGAAGGGCAGACATGAGGGACATTAATGCTTTTATCTGGATGGGGTATAATTTTGCATTTGTTAGTGCAAACTACATATCTTTTGTGGACCTTGTTTTCAAGGTACTGGTTTGATTTGGAGTCTTCATAACTGATTGGAGCTGTCCCTGGTGATGGGTTTGACATATAAGAGAAAAGGACATTGGATAAATCTAGCCGTCATTAGATTATTTTATGCATGTAGCTGCTATATGGTCGCTGTATGGAGGTATTACTCATGGTTGTATTTACATTGTGTAGTGATACTTGAGCACTGTACAGTTTGTATTTTGTGTAATTTATGATGGTGGCAGCACAGTGTAGCATGCTTATTTAGTCAGCCATATACATTATTTGGTATATGGCACTGGTATGTGAACTCCATACTATATGGTGCGGTGCTTATAATTAGGCCCTTTATGAAGACAAAAACTAAAGTTACACAGCACAGCCTAAGGCCTCATGCACACGACCGTTGTGTGCATCCGTGGCCGTTGTGCCGTTTTCCGTTTTTTTTCGCAGACCCATTGACTTTCAATGGGTCAGTGGAAAAATCGGAAACTGCACCGTTTGGCAGCCGCATCCGTGATCCGTTTTTCCTGGCCGTGAAAAAAATAAGACCTGTCCTATTTTTTTCACGGCCAACGGTTCACGGACCCATTCAAGTCAATGGGTCCGTGAAAATCACGGATGCACACAAGATTGTCATCCGTGTCCGTGATCCGTGTCCGTGATCCGTGTCCGTTTTTTCCTATCATTTCAATGGCAAACTTGACTTAGATTTTTTTTTTCATTTTTCATGTCCGTGGATCCTCCAAAAAACAAGGAAGACCCACGGACGAAAAAACGGTCACGGATCACGGACCAACGGAACCCCGTTTTGCGGACAGTGAAAAAATACTGTCGTGTGCATGAGGCCAAAGACGCAGGTGCCATGACTGAAAATACAAAATCAAGTACAATGCAACAACACTCACACACTAATATATAAACCATAATGCTTGACTCACTATATAAATGTATGTGAACTCCCTCAGGATACAATATTTTCAACATACAATGGTCTTTTTTGGGCCATCATAAGTTAAAACTAACCTCCACATACAATGCCTCAGACTCCAACCAATCATGTAGTGGTTGTCTAGTAGCTCCTCTGCGGTACTACATGTTATGTACTGCCCCCTGTCTGGGCCAGGATCAGCTGCGCCAAAGGCACCAGTTGAGCGGCAACTCCATGTTATTTTTCTGGTACATCAATGTAGTAGGGAAGACCTTGACCAGCTCCTGCTCTCACCATAGAAAGTCATTTACAGCTTCCAGCATCTATTACTGTCTGTTTTACTTAAGGGCTTGCTTTATATGTCTTGGTCATCTGCTTATTTTTCTTAAAACTTCACTTTTTCTAATTCTGGGAGGACATTTTTAGGCTTTGGAAGAAATTACTAGTTTTCCATAGGCTTATGGACTCAAGCTACAATGGTTTCAACTTACAATGGTCGCCCCAGAACCAATTATTATTGTAACTTGAGGGACCACTGTACATTTTGATCATAATTATGCCCATCTACCAAGGCAAGGTGACATCTTCCTGACGATCTACATCCTACTTTTTCTGGTGCCTTCAATGAATTCAGGGCAAGCAGATTCCACATGCAGTATATACTGGACCCACTCTGTTTGCTACCTTGAGGCCAGCTAGCAGCAGGAAAGGTAGCATACTGAGTGGGTCCAGTATATGTGGAATCTGCTTCCCCTGAATTCATTGGAGGCACCAGAAAAGGTAGCATTTAGCATAGTTTCTGTCAAGTACAGGTCACCTTGCCTTGGTGGATGGGCATGAATAATTCTGCAAATGCATTTGCTAAGAACCTCACATTCGGTTATACAGTGAGTATAGCTGTAGGATTGTATTCAATTAGGCACCTTATAAAGGTATGTCATATGGGAGGAATGGCACATCCAAGCTAAGATCAGTCCTGGTCATAGGCTACAATAAAATATTATTGATGAAGTATTAGAAATTAATGATAATATTATTATTTTAGATCTCTTTACAAGTCCAGAAATAAAAGTGCCCTCCTCCATAGAAGAAGGAAGTACTGCAACCCTGAGGTGTGACACAAGACAAAACCCTCTGAGACGTGGTACAGAGCTGCAGGTTTCCTTCTACAGAAATGGAGAGAAAGTGCAGGAATTTGGTTCATCTAATGAATACAGAATTATGCCCGCTCAGTGGCAGCATTCTGGTAAATATACCTGCGGGGTGCAGACTCCATTAGGTACGGTGATGAAGATGAGCAAAGTGTCCTACATTAGTATAACAGGTTGGTATGAAAACAGATTTATGTTGGGGCAAATGGTGCAAATTGCTCCAAATTTCGGACGCTACTTATTAGGCACGTTAATCTTTATTAGCCCCACCTCATGGCTTTATATCAAAATTGTTTTCAAGTTTATTTGCTCTCATAATTTCTGTACAGCAGGGGTGGGTTGTTTGCCACGTACTAAGTACTATTGCCAACTGGTTTAGGGCAATGAATTACACGTGAGGAGCACTTATCACTTCCATTTCTTTAGTTTTTCCAGACCCAGCTTTTAAACTATAAGGAGAGTTTTACCAATCTAAGGGGTTCTGGCACATAATTCCTTGGGCTCTGACCAAATACCCACAATGACCAAGATTTAGGACCAGTGTTAGGCCTCCTGCATATGACCATAACCATTTTGCAGTCCGCAAGTCACAGATCCACAAAATACAGATGTGGTCTGTGAACATCACAGAATTGTCACTGGACCCACTGTAAAAAAGCATGGTGGGGGGGGGGGGCACAGATGCAGACACATAACATCCGTGTTCTTTCTGTTTTGTTGTTTTTGCGGAGCCAAAGAAACAAATGGGTCCGTGAGTTTATTTACAGCTATCATTCCCCATCTACCCATACAGTGGGGCTAGCTCGGTCTTAAAGACAGAACACCATCGCTCTAGTGTTACCTATAAGTGGCCCCCCTGTAAGTCAATGTTTAACCTCTTGAAGATCTGTGAAAGTGGGCCTTTAAGAGGCCAAACAATGAGGTTGCTTGGGATTCAAAGAAAGTTTGTGTTTGCATAAGTGGTGCCAGGTAGTCAACTGAATGGGACTGAGCTGAAATACCCAAAAATTTGACAAAAAGATCCATTTAACGGCAAATCACACATGGATAGGCTTATTAATTAACTTAGCAACGTCTATGAACCTCAAAGATTATAAACTGAGCTGTAAAGCTAACTCGGATTGAGGAGTTCATTAGGATGATGGCCAGATATCACTTTCGGTGTGCTTACACAAAACAAACTATCAAATTCTTTTTTCCATGCACATTTATGATGCCATTGTCTTGGGATTATTCTTGAGGTCCTCAGGAAATTACCTGTTGCATTGAACACTATGTAAGACTGTGTACCGGGGTGGGCTCCCCAGGATACAGCGACGTCACGAATGAGGAAAGCAACACCGACACCAGCTTTTATGAAAACAGAAACTTTACTGAGCAGAAGTACTAGGCCCCTTTCACACGGGCGAGTATACCCGCACTGAATCCGGACCCATTCATTTCTTTGGGGCTGTTCACATGAGTGGTGATTTTCACGCATCACTTATGCGTTGCGTGAAAATCGCAGCATGTTCTATATTCTGCATTTTTTTCACGTAACGCAGGCCCCATAGAAATGAATGGGGTTGTGTGAAAATCGCAAGCATCCGCAAGCAAGTGCGGATGTGGTGCGATTTTCACGCATGGTTGCTAGGTGACAGTCTATTCACTGTATTATTTTCCCTTAGAACATGGTTATAAGGGAAAACAATAGCATTCTGAATACAGAATGCTTAGTAGGTGATCAATTGAGGGTTAAAAAAAATTAAAAAATTAACTCACCTTCTCCTCTTGATCGTGTAGTTGCCGGTCTCTTCTTTACTTCTTTAATGATGAGCTGTGGGCTAAAGGACCTGTGGTGACGTCACATCACATGGTCCAATCACATGGTCCATCGCAACGTTGGTGATGGTAGCTCATCATTAAAGAAGTAAAGAAGAGACCGGCAACTACGCGATCAAGAGGAGAAGGTGAGTTAATTTTTTATTTTTTTTAACCCTCAATTGATCACCTACTAAGCATTCTGTATTCAGAATGCTATTATTTTCCCTTATAACCATGTTATAAGGGAAAATAATACAATCTTCAGAACATCAATCCCAAGCCCGAACTTCTGTGAAGAAGTTCGGGTTTGGGTACCAAACATGCGCGATTTTTCTCACGCGTGTGCAAAACGCATTACAATGTTTTGCACCCGTGTTCCCGCAACGCACCCGCCTCTTATCCGGGCCGAAAATATATGACGCCAGTGTGAAAGAGGCCTTTAGCACAATCTCAAATGTAATGAATATATAATAAAGTTACATTCGCTCGGCCTGGACGCAGAGACCCTTGTGCTGCACAACACGGTGCACCAAGATGGCCGACACACACCAATTGCGATAATTTACCTATTGCGGGCACAACTATCACTGCCCCGTCGTACCGCTTATTACCCTAGGAAATGGTAACAATTGTGTGGGGTGCAAGATACGGGCGGCCCGCGGTGCAGCACAAGAACTCACAATGTTACAGGTTTATACAATAGTTTCCCTTTCCTTCTTCCTAAACGACACCGTGACACGTGTCCATAATACACCCAGTCAAGACGCTGGAGTAGCTGAAGTTTGCAGTGAAGTCCCTTGTTGATCCAGGAGTGAACTATAAACTTATAACTAGTAGGTCTTGGTGCTGGGGAATTTCAGAATCCTTGGAGCACAATCCTTGCAGCCTGCCTCACACAGGATCCCTATCAGACTAACTAAATGCAGGCTAGATCACAGTCTCTAGTCTTTCCAGGCTCCCACAATATACTGCGGTGCGTGCACGATCTGGCTTACCGACCCGTGTCTGTTCTTCATCCGATGGTGACTTAGACCAAATAACAAGTCTGTCCCTCCACAATGAGGCCCTGCAGGGTCTGTAGTTCCGTTCCACAGCTTTTCAAGCCTTCCGGGAACTGATCCTCTCTTTCCTGGATGACATCTGGATTGCTGACAGTCATCAGTCACTTCCAACAGTGACTCTGGCCACTCCAGATCTCGCTGACGCCTGGATGCCACTAGATGCTGCCTTCCAGCTCCTGTCTCCACAAAACAACATGTCTGCCGAGTCATTTCCTGGTTCTTCTTCCATCTAGTAACCACACCTCTCAATGCATATTCAATTACATGCAGTATTTTAGCTGTGAGGGGAAACAGCGGCCTCTTGCAGAAAAATGCAGAATGACAGTTCTAATAAAGTAAAGTGTACAGAATGAGCTGTTTCTCCATTTAACAACTATGAATGGGGCAGGGGAGCGGGGACAGCAGGAAAGAGACCACTTCTTTCCAAGATGAACATTGTGGGTCATCTAAACTTTGCAAAATATCCCTTAAGTCATCCACAAAGCTAATGGGAGAATGAGTTGGACTGTTTGTAAAAATATTCCAGTATAAGACACATGTTGGTAGCAATGATCACTGAGTTGGGTTTTGGAAAGCCAGATTTTATTGAACTTTGAATTCTTGATTGCCCAAGGAAACTCAGGACGATTCAGGCTGTCTGAAAATCAGAAATGTAACTTTTTGGAATGGCTATGACAAAGTCTAGATCTTAATCAAGCAGGGACATTGTTGTACGACCAGGAGTAGGAGTTGTCATGTACGGATTGAACACCTTAAATGTGTTAAAATATATTCTATGTATAGATTTATATGACTTAGATGAAGGTCATATCACATTTAGGTAAAATCTTTGAAGAAAATCAGAAATTTTAAGCCCCACTAAATACACAACAGAAAAATGTCAAGTATAAAATTATATATGAATTTTATTTTTAAAAATGAATATTTATTCAAACCTAAATATGGAATAATGTGCATTTTTCTTGTCCATAGGTGCTGTGAATAAGCCTAAACTGACGCTCTTAACAAGCGAGGCGGCCGTGGGAGATTATACTACTCTTCAATGTGAGTCTTCTAAAGGCTCCCCCCCTATACACTACCTGTTTTATCACAATCAGACATTGTTAGGAAAAATTACCACTCACCAAAAGGAGATAGCAGAACTAAATCTGACCATTGAGTCAATGACCATGGGAGGACTCTACTATTGCGCTTCATACAACGATATCCATGACCAACATCAAGTGAGTGAGGAAGCCAATTTGCTAGTTATAGGTAAGTAATTATTTCACATGTATTCAGCATTTAAATAAAGTTCTTATAATGTCTCGGATGGTGTAACAGAAAACAAGAAGTTACAAATAAGGATCCGAATGGCTTGATCCGAAACTAAGGAACAAAAGGGAGACCCCTATTTAAGCCCTGAAACTCTCCCTGTCTTCGCAGCCCATGCAAAGATCTCTAGGATAGAAAATTGCATGCCCTCGCGCCTCGACTATATGACACCTGAACACCCTATAATAGTGAGGGGACACGACCACCGGCTCCCTACACTTAATACGGAGGGAGTCAGGGTCACCTAGGATCAAGCAAACAGGAAAACACAAATAAATGAACAGACTTATCTGTAGAAGCATCAGTTGTAGCATCCAGCATGTACACACTCCAGGAAGTTGTATAAACCGCAAAGTGATGCAGTATGGGAGGGGATTTAAAGGGATGCAATCAGTGCAACTAGATGACAGCTGAGAGAGGGAAACGAGATGAGGAACTGAAAGCAAAACAAAAGAACCTCAAGCAGGAGGTTCGCAACTAGATGACAGCTGAGAGAGGGAAACGAGGTGACAAAACGAAAACAAAACAAAAGAACCTCAAGCAGGAGGTTCTGAAGAACGTCTGTCAGAGCTTCTCAGATGTCTGGCGGTGACATATAATTCATCACTGTATTATACCTTATAACTTCCCCAAAAGCAATCTTAAAATAAATCCTTGTCATGGGGTAAGGATATGGTTGCATATCCATCATGGCTTTTTGTTTGTATCAGAAGCCATGATATTGTGCTGGATCCTTGATATGATGGACCAAATAGGGTCTGGTGGTGACCACTGACTTATGAGGCCTGTTGGGGGTTTCATTGTATTTTTTGTCAAAGCCAACAGCACTGTGACTAAAGCCTTCTCTGCATGATTAGGAACCAGTAGACTATCCATCATCCAGGATTTCACAATAACTTTATTCTGGATCATATCAGTCTTTAGTTTTTCCACCTCCTTGGTATGTGCCCCAAAAAGGGAATTGAAAGGCTTTCCCAATCAAACAAGCCAAAACTAAAGCTGTGGATAACCACTACAGTCTATTTATATCAATACACATATTGATTTTGATGGGTACAAGTGTAAAGTTGTAGTACCAGTTGGAGGCAGTCAAAACATGCTACTTATCCACTTGTATCACTTTCAACATTTCACTAACAGAGCCAGTAGCAAATATCAACCTTACCACATATAAAGAAGGTGAAGATTTTGTACTAGGAGAATCCTTGACATTGATCTGCTCTGTTCGTCATGTCACTTCTATCTCTATCTCCTGGAAGCACAATGAGACTTTGGTGGAGCAAACTTCTGCGCTCTATCAACTTCAAGACAACGGCACGGTCTTGTATATCCAGTCCCTTCAATACCATCATAGAGGAACATACCGATGTGAAGCCTCCACAAAGCTGTCAGTCAACAGGACTTTCTGTGTGATCAGTGAAATACAAAATGTCAACGTCTTGGAGTTGAGTGCTGTTGGTATGAGCAGCGCTAAATACATGTTTTATGACTCTTCTTTTTCTGTTGTTGCTGTTTATTGTCTTCTCCTTAAATCTTCTCAGTTTTTGTCCTCTACTTTTTCTCCTTATTGTTTTCATCATTTTTTTCATCTACTATCTTCTCTGTCTTTCTCTTTGTCACATTCTTCTTTATCTTCTTCATGTTCTTCTTATGACTTCCAATTTCTGTTCATCATTATAATAATGACCACCGTTGACATCATTCTTATTACCTTGTGGCTTCTCTTCTTCTCTATTACAGACTATAGCATCCAGTTGTCAGCGCTTGGGATTTTGCTTCTAGTCATCATCCTTGCAATTGTCCTAACGTTAATGTACAGAGAAAAAATTGTCGGAGGTTGTCGCAAGAAACCGTCATCTACAGGTTATAGCTACTGATATCTATAGTATATAATATGAAATCACATAACAAAGACACACCATGTAGAAATATGTTTAAGTTGGTCTTTACTCCCTATAAGACACTCTCTCTACTTCTCCTATCTTGCACATTCAATGACCAAATTCTTAGGCTAGGTTCACATCACCATTTAATTTTTCGTTCTTCTGATCTGTCAGAAGATCAAAAAATGAAAAAAAAAACGAAAAAAAAAACTGAGCACTCATTGTGCTTCTTTTTCATCCATTTTAAGCCATTTCCATCTGAGATTCATTATCTTTCATGTCTTCATGAAGAACTTTTCCTCCCTTCAAAAATAACGGATCTCAGAAAGAAATGGCTAGAATTGATGCAAAATAAGTACAAAGGATGCACAAAACAAAAATACATATTTTTTTGTTTTTGTCTTCTGACGGATCAAAAGAATGGAAAACCAAACAGTGACGTAAACCTAGCCTTAAAGAGGTTCTCTGGGAACTAGGAAAATGAAAATACTTAAATATTACTGTATTATAAATATATTCCCAAATACCTTTCACTAGTTATAATGGCTCGTTTTGTCTGGGGAGGAATCATTAGGAGAAATAAAATGGCTGCCGTCCTATCAGTACACACAAAACCTGTCCTAATAACACAGGAGGACATGTTACTTCACAACACTGAGGTAAAGAGCTGCCTCATCCTCCTCTCTGCTCTGCTTGTCAGGGATTATGGTTCTGAATACAGCTGATAAGATCTTCAGCTGAATCTCTGTGGGAATGGAGTTCATGGAGACATGAAGTACGGAGAGGACGGACAGGACAGACTGTGGTAATGTAGACTGCATACAAGAGCTGCTGCTCATTATCCACACCTCCACCCTCCGCTCTAAACTACATTCCTACAGAGATTCATCTTATCAGCTGTATTCAGCATCATAATCCCTGAAAAGCAGAGCAGAGAGGAAGATGAAGCCACTGTTTAGCTCAGTTTTGTGAACACTGGCGTTTTGGCTTTCCGTTTGTAAGATCCGTTCAGGGCTCTCATAAGTGGTCCAAAACGGATTAGTTTTGCCCTAATGCATTCTGAATGGAAAAGGATCCGCTCAGAATGCATCAGTTTGCCTCCGTTCCGTCCTCTATTCCGCTTTGGTGGTGATGTCCATTTGACGAAACGGAGCCAAAGGGATCCGTTCTGACACAAAATGTAAGTCATGGGGGACGGATCAGTTTTCTATGACACAATCTGGCACAATAGAAAACGAATCCGTCCTCCATTGACTTTCAATGGTTTTCAAGACGGATCCGCCTTGGCTATGTTAAAGATAATACAAACGGATCCGTCTGTGCAGATCCATAACGGATCCGCACCAAATGCGAGTGTGAAAGTAGCCTAACTTCTCCTCCTGTGTGATTAGGACAGGTTTTGTCTGTACTAATAGGACAGCAGCCATTTTATTTCCCCTAATGATCGCTCCCCAGACAAAAAGAGCCATTGTAACTAATGTAAGGTATTTGGGAATATAGTTATGACAAAAAGTAATATTGAAGCATTTTCATTTTCTTAATTCCCAGAGAACCCCTTTAAGATGACATTTAAGCCAAAGTTCTAGAAATATAGAACCCCTTTCAAATTTAGACATGTATAACACAAACTATTTCAGAAGAATTAATAGACCCTTTATATTGTTTCAAGTGGCCAGTCAGGAACCAGGAGAAATACTGCCTAGACCTCTCCTTTTTTTTGAATAATCAGGATTGAATAATTTATTCTCGGTTGCATAGGATAGTCATATGTGGCCAGCATGTTTTCTAGCCACTTGCATTAGGACTTTGGTAAGCTGATTAGTATTATTCAGGTATCAGTACTGACCTCCTGCTTTAACCGAGGACCTTTCCAGGATACCGCATTCACAGTGAAGGTAAGGGGTTTGGAAGGGGTTGCTGCAGATAGATCAGGACATTTTAGAGATGAAAGAAGGCCCACCCAGAAGGACACATAATGATACATTCGAATACATAGGGTAAGTGAATAAAAGAGAATATTCTCTACATGTTAGGTTTAGGCCTCATGCACACGGCCGTTGTTTGGGTCCGCATCCGAGCCGCCGTTTTGGCGGCTCGGATGCGGACCCATTCATTTCAATGGAGCCGCAAAAGATGCGGACAGCACTCCGTGTGCTGTCCGCATCCGTGGCTCCGTTCCGAGGCACCGCTAAAAAAAATAACATGTCCTATTCTTGTCCGCGATTTGCGGACAAGAATAGGCATTTATATTGCCGGAGCCCGTTTCGTACCGCAAATTTGCGGAAGGCAACACGGGCGCCTTCCGTTTTTTGCGGCACGGTTGTGTGCATGTAGCCTTATGTGGATGTTTGAGATTTAACAGTTTATAGCGTTTCCTGGGAAATTTTACTCATAAAATATATATCTCATAAAACAGGATAATATAATTCACTAATCTATAGGGCTGAACACATTTGAGAATAATGAAGATAAACAACAGACTGCAGCCATCCCTGAAATAGTATATGAAAATGGTAAGAAAAATAACCTTAATGGTAATTACATTCCCTTCAATATCTCTTGCATTCCACTTCTTCTACTCTCTTTACTTTTTCTTCAGTTCCCATCACTTTCACTTCTATTGACTTGACTTTCTCTTCCTTTGTCCTCAATTTCTCTTCCATGCCCACAATATTCTCTCCCATTCTTATAACTTTCTCTTCCATTTCCATCACGTTCTCTTCTATTCTCCTGACTTTCTCTTCCATGCCCACAATACTCTCCCCCATTCTTATTACTTTCTCTTCCATTTCCATCATGTTCTCTTCTATTCTCCTGACTTTCTCTTCCATGCCCACAATACTCTCCCCCATTCTTATAACTTTCTCTTCCATTTCCATCACGTTCTCTTCTATTCTCCTGACTTTCTCTTCCATGCCCACAATATTCTCTCCCATTCTTATAACTTTCTCTTCCATTTCCATCACGTTCTCTTCTATTCTCCTGACTTTCTCTTCCATGCCCACAATACTCTCCCCCATTCTTATTACTTTCTCTTCCATTTCCATCATGTTCTCTTCTATTCTCCTGACTTTCTCTTCCATGCCCACAATACTCTCTCCCATTCTTATTACTTTCTCCTCCATTTCCATCACGTTCTCTTCTATTCTCCTGACTTTCTCTTCCATGCCCACAATACTCTCCCCCATTCTTATTACTTTCTCTTCCATTTCCATCATGTTCTCTTCTATTCTCCTGACTTTCTCTTCCATGCCCACAATACTCTCCTCCATTCTTATTACTTTCTCCTCCATTTCCATCACGTTCTCTTCTATTCTCCTGACTTTCTCTTCCATGCCCACAATACTCTCCCCCATTCTTATTACTTTCTCCTCCATTTCCATCACGTTCTCTTCTATTCTCCTGACTTTCTCTTCCATGCCCACAATACTCTCTCCCATTCTTATTACTTTCTCCTCCATTTCCATCACGTTCTCTTCTATTCTCCTGACTTTCTCTTCCATGCCCACAATACTCTCTCCCATTCTTATTACTTTCTCCTCCATTTCCATCACTTTCTCTTCTATTCTCCTGACTTTCTCTTCCATGCCCACAATATTCTCCCCCATTCTTATAACTTTCTCTTCCATTTCCATCACGTTCTCTTCTATTCTCCTGACTTTCTCTTCCATGCCCACAATACTCTCCCCCATTCTTATTACTTTCTCTTCCATTTCCATCATGTTCTCTTCTATTCTCCTGACTTTCTCTTCCATGCCCACAATACTCTCTCCCATTCTTATTACTTTCTCCTCCATTTCCATCACGTTCTCTTCTATTCTCCTGACTTTCTCTTCCATGCCCACAATACTCTCTCCCATTCTTATTACTTTCTCCTCCATTTCCATCACTTTCTCTTCTATTCTCCTGACTTTCTCTTCCATGCCCACAATACTCTCCCCCATTCTTATAACTTTCTCTTCCATTTCCATCACGTTCTCTTCTATTCTCCTGACTTTCTCTTCCATGTCCATCGTTTTCAATTTCGTTCTCATCCCCTTCTCTTCCATTCTCATCGCTGTTTTCCATTTCTTTCACTTTGTTTTCATGCTCATCACCTCCTCTTCCATTTTTTAAAATTTTTGCTCTAGTTTTGCTTTGCTCTAATTTCTTTGTTATACTAAACATTCATATTTTATCAACACAAGTATGCAGAGTTTTTAATCCTTCATTATCACGGCGCTAGAGATTACCACAATTATTACATATTGGCTTGGTAATTCATTTTGGTCTAAAATAAAGGTTTCACCATATTACCTTCTTTGCCAGTGCCATTAAGGGAGAATGTTGATGAAGATTGCACCTACATTACTGTTAAAGCAACAAAAGGTCAGTATGATCTGTGTTTCATGCTATAGACTACATGACAGGTTCGGAGGCTATGTAAAGAAAACTTTCATGAAGATTGTTTATGGTCAACAAATCCAATCCTGAATAGAAAATGTAGAAGCCTAGGAGAACCTGACAACCTATGATAGTTATTGTTCTTCATGTCTTCTTTTAGCTCCTTCTGTCTATCCACCTACTGCTATAAGAGAAAATGTAAGTATATGGAAGGATAAAACAGTCATGTGTAGCGATAACATGAACAAATATATAAGAGATGGAAATGTGCTTAGCAACTTCTACAGCACTAGACCAGGAACTGGCACACGTGGCACAGATAGCAGCCACAGTTACTTATTGCCCTTACATGGATGACTCAAGTCCACCAGAGTGAGAATCACTTACAGACCCTCCTCTATACGCCACAGCCATCTCTTCAAAGCTAACTGCGGAACAGCTTGGTGACCTAAGATCTACTGGTCTCCACTCTAAGGTCTACTGATACCTACCAATTGGCCACCACTTTTCCATACCATGATCTTGACAGTTAGACTTACCGTATCTCACTTTCTAAGGGCTGTTTCACACGAGCGGATGCCGGTTGTCACTGTGATTTCGTAGTAAAGAGATCACAGAGAGGCACGGAGCATTATCAGTCATGTTAATGCTCCGTGCCTCTGCAGTCTGCATCGGGTCTTGGCACTCTTTCACGGAGCGGATGCCACGCACGGCATCCGCTCGTGTGAAACAGCCCTAAGGGATCCTGTAGCGTTTAGTTCTGTATTATTTTTATGTTCAAAATCTTTTACAGATTTGTGTTTTTTTTTGTTTGTTTTTTACCAGGTCACGGTTTTGTATTCCGTGGCTAAGTGTTCCATGGAGACTTCGGAGACCAAGACAGACCAAAAGAGTTCAGAGACGTCGGACTCTAACTGTATCTACCATACCATTACAGCCGATAACATCAATGATCATCATCAGTAAAATCTGACTAATGACATTAGGGAGTTCTGAAAAATGTATATAATAGACCTGTCTAGTAATATACTTAGATGTAATGCCTTTACCTGAGTCATTGTAAGTCTATACAGATGTAGCAAAACTTTGCTATTCAGCTACTTCTCATGAGCGCTCATGATCCTGTATTATACTCCAAAGCTACACTAACTATTCTGCTATCACACGTAAAAGGGGGGGGGGGGGGAACACCAGAATACACACAGAAGAGAATAGACCTCTAGGGTCTAGGCCTCAAAGCTAAGGAAGAGGGATGGTGACCTGCTAGGAATCCCTAGGCCTCTCCCTGACTCCTGCCAGTATGAGTAGGCCCAGATGGTGGAAATACTCATACACTGAAACCTAGCCCTGGAGACCCTGGAAGCCCTAGGAATGGTGGCAGGGAATGAGACTACTGGTTCCTTCCCAGATAAAGGAACCAGTGTCTTCCTGAGGCCTAGAAAACAACACACACAAGCCAGCAACAAAATGCAAAACAGAATGCGCTTATCTTTAAAGAAGAATGGAGGAGCCGGAGATCCAAAGGAACAAAACTCTGCATGGTAAGCAGTGTGAGAAAGGACTAAATAGAGCCTCAGTAATGACCACGAGCTGCACCTGATGAGAGGTGTGGTCATTACTAAACAGCAACACTGCAAGGTGAGAACAGAGAGACTGTCAGATACCCTCACGTGCCGCCAGTCTCTCAGATCTTCTCACCTCTGTCATGGAAGGGACGGTGACATCTGCTGGTACAGTCACTGTGTACATACATTACTTATCCTGTACTGATCCTGAGTTACATCCTGTATTATTATACTCCAGAGCTGCACTCACTATTCTGCTGGTGCAGTCACTGTGTACATACATTACTAATCCTGTACTGATCCTGAGTTACATCCTGTATTATACCCCAGAGCTGCACTCACTATTCTTCTGGTACAGTCACTGTGTACATACATTACTTATCCTGTACTGATCCTGAGTTACATCCTGTATTATACTCCAGAGCTGCACTCACTATTCTGCTGGTGCAGTCACTGTGTACATACATTACTTATCATGTACTGATCCTGAGTTACATCCTGTATTATACCCCAGAGCTGCACTCACTATTCTGCTGGAGGAGTCACTGTGTACATACATTACTTATCCTGTACTGATCCTGAGTTACATCCTGTATTATACCCCAGAGCTGCACTCACTATTCTGCTGGAGGAGTCACTGTGTACATACATTACTTATCCTGAACTGATCCTGAGTTACATCCTGTATTATACCCCAGAGCTGCACTCACTATTCTGCTGGTGCAGTCACTGTGTACATACATTACTTATCCTGTACTGATCCTGAGTTACATCCTGTATTATACTCCAGAGCTGCACTCACTATTCTGCTGGAGGAGTCACTGTGTACATACATTACTTATCCTGTACTGATCCTGAGTTACATCCTGTATTATACTCCAGAGCTGCACTCACTATTCTGCTGGTGCAGTCACTGTGTACATACATTACTTATCCTGTACTGATCCTGAGTTACATCCTGTATTATACCCCAGAGCTGCACTCACTATTCTGCTGGTGCAGTCACTGTGTACATACATTACTTATCCTCTACTGATCCTGAGTTACATCCTTGTAAAAGACACCCCACTAACAGCTTAACTAAACCACAATAATTCAATTATGTGGAGACATTGAACAAGCAGGGGATGCTGGAAAACCTCTGCTCTGAAGATTACTGAACTGCTTTGGATTACATATTAGAATAATAGAGAGTTCTGTTCACGAAAATATATCTGTAATAAAACTTAGTAGTCGTGAATTCCATAGGTTTTCACAAACTCACCCCAATGGTTCTGATGTGATATTCATTGTGTATGTTTTTACAACAGTGTATCTTTACTCTTGTTTTTTCTTGTATTATTTCTATACCTGCATAATTTTATAATTTTTTTAATAAATACAACATACCTGCTTCAACATTCATCTAGTCCTCTAGCCCCAGGGCATCACAGTATTCTACTTGGAGTGATAGTTATTTATCCTTTTTATATTTTATCTCGTGCCTTCAGTATATTTGAGTACTTTTAGAGGGTGGTTTTCATGTCTTCTTTAATGATGCACTACCCGGTTTACGGAATCTACTTCCTATCTCTTCCTAGCTTCACAGCCAAGCATCCTCCTTGCTTTTCCATCCGCCTGCTGACACTGTGCACTGATTTTGAAGGCGTCTGATATCAGGACCCATAGATTTGTCTCTTCTGAAGTCTTGGTTAACACAGAACTGCCAATATGATACTTAGGTAGAGGGTTCCTTCTTCTCAAGTGCATTATTTTACATTCGGACACATTGAACTGCAGTTTCCATAGTTTGGACCATTTATCTAGAGAAGCGAAGTCTTTTTCCATGTTACTAATCTCTCCAGGAATATCTACCCTGTTACACACTTTTTTGTCACCAGCAAACAGGCAAATCTTACCTACCAAACCTTCTCCTATGTCACCTACAAAAATATAAAAAATAGTAGGACCCATGACAGACCCTTGCCCCTCCTCATACTGCACACCATTAACAACACTCTGGTGTCTATTCTTCAGGCTTTGCTCCCGTCCAGGCAAGCAATATCCATGCCGCCACCTTCATCCAACAGTTTTGAGACATAGTCAAAGAAATAAATACAATTATTTTGACATGATCTGTCCTTGGTGAAGCCATGCTTGTTTGGATCCAATAAGCTACTGGTTTTTGGATGGTCAACTGTTTTTTTTCAGGAGGGTTTACGTTATTTTTACAACTACCGAGGTCAAGATAACCGGTCTGTAGTTTCCAGCTTCTTTTCTGTTACTCTTCTTGTGGATAGGTACAACATTGGCCATTCTCCAATCTTTAAGAACATTTCCTGCCAGGGGGGACTGGACTGGAGCAGCAACCACAGAACGGAGTTCTGTAAGAGCTTTGGGGAGGATGCCATCTGGACCCATTGCCTTGTTTGACTTTAAATGTGCCAATTCACTTATAACTTCAGCCTCCAAAAGTACTGGGGCTGAGCCTTTACAGGTAGCAGTAATGTCATCATCATACAGCCTGAAAATAATGAACAAAAGTCAGTAGTCAAATGGTCAGCGACAGCCTTGTCCCCATCAATATAGTGACTTTGCCTATTTCTAATGTTTGTAATCCCACAACTTTCTTCTTCCTGTCACTGATATACCTGAAGCTTTCATCCCCCTTCTCTATAGATTGGGCCCTTCCTTCTTCCTTTGATGCATTAGCAGTATCAATAATATCTTTGGCTCTTTTTCTTTTACACAGTCCTCTATCAGCCACACTTCTGGTCTCCTCGTATCGCTTAAGAGCAGCCTTCGTCTCTTACTATATTACTTAGTTATCTAGTAAACCATAGCGGTCTCTTTCTCTCTAGTAAACCATAGTGGTCTCTTTCTCTCTAGTAAACCATAGCGGCCTCTTTCTCTCTAGTAAACCATAGCGGTCTCTTTCTCTCTAGTAAACCATAGTGGTCTCTTTCTCTCTAGTAAACCATAGTGGTCTCTTTCTCTCTAGTAAATCATAGCGGCCTCTTTCTCTCTAGTAAACCATAGTGGCCTCTTACTCTCTAGTAAACCATAGTGGTCTCTTTTTTTCTAGTAAACCATAGTGGTCTCTTTCTCTCTAGTAAACCATAGTGACCTCTTTCTCTCTAGTAAACCATAGTGGTCTCTTTCTCTCTAGTAAACCATAGTGGCCTCTTTCTCTCTAGTAAACCATAGTGGTCTCTTTCTCTCTAGTAAACCATAGTGACCTCCTTTTCTCTAGTAAACCATAGTGGTCTCTTTCTCTCTAGTAAACCATAGTGACCTCCTTTTCTCTAGTAAACCATAGTGGTCTCTTTCTCTCTAGTAAATCATAGCGGCCTCTTTCTCTCTAGTAAACCATAGTGGCCTCTTTCTCTCTAGTAAAGCATAGTGGTCTCTTTCTAGTAAAGCATAGTGGTCTCTTTCTCTCTAGTAAACCATAGTGGTCTCTTTCTCTCTAGTAAACCATAGTGGTCTCTTTCTCTCTAGTAAATCATAGCGGCCTCTTTCTCTCTAGTAAACCATAGCGGTCTCTTTCTCTCTAGTAAACCATAGTAGTCTCTTTCTCTCTAGTAAATCATAGCGGCCTCTTTCTCTCTAGTAAACCATAGTGGTCTCTTTCTCTCTAGTAAACCATAGTAGTCTCTTTCTCTCTAGTAAATCATAGCGGCCTCTTTCTCTCTAGTAAACCATAGTGGTCTCTTTCTCTCTAGTAAATCATAGCGGCCTCTTTCTCTCTAGTAAACCATAGTAGTCTCTTTCTCTCTAGTAAACCATAGTGGTCTCTTTCTCTCTAGTAAACCATAGTAGTCTCTTTCTCTCTGGTAAACCATAGTGGCCTCTTTCTCTCTAGTAAACCATAGTGGTCTCTTTCTCTCTAGTAAACCATAGTGGCCTCTTTCTCTCTAGTAAACCATAGTAGTCTCTTTCTCTCTAGTAAACCATAGTGGTCTCTTTCTCTCTAGTAAACCATAGTAGTCTCTTTCTCTCTGGTAAACCATAGTGGCCTCTTTCTCTCTAGTAAAGCATAGTGGTCTCTTTCTCTCTGGTAAAACATAGTGGTCTCTTTCTCTCTGGTAAACCATAGTAGTCTCTTTCTCTCTAGTAAAGCATAGTGGTCTCTTTCTCTCTAGTAAAGCATAGTGACCTCTTTCTCTCTAGTAAACCATAGTAGTCTCTTTCTCTCTAGTAAACCATAGTGGCCTCTTTCTCTCTAGTAAATCATAGCGGCCTCTTTCTCTCTAGTAAACCATAGTGGTCTCTTTCTGTCTAGTAAACCATAGTAGTCTCTTTCTCTCTGGTAAACCATAGTAGTCTCTTTCTCTCTGGTAAACCATAGCGACCTCTTTCTGTCTAGTAAACCATAGTAGTCTCTTTCTCTCTAGTAAACCATAGTGGTCTCTTTCTCTCTAGTAAACCATAGCGACCTCTTTCTCTCTAGTAAACCATAGTAGTCTCTTTCTCTCTAGTAAACCATAGTGGTCTCTTTCTCTCTAGTAAACCATAGCGACCTCTTTCTCTCTAGTAAACCATAGTGACCTCTTTCTCTCTAGTAAACCATAGTGGTCTCTTGCTCTCTAGGAAACTATAGTGGCCTCTTTCTCTCTAGTAAACCATAGTAGTCTCTTTCTCTCTGGTAAACCATAGTAGTCTCTTTCTCTCTGGTAAACCATAGTAGTCTCTTTCTCTCTGGTAAACCATAGTAGTCTCTTTCTCTCTGGTAAACCATAGTAGTCTCTTTCTCTCTGGTAAACCATAGTAGTCTCTTTCTCTCTAGTAAACCATAGCGGCCTCTTTCTCTCTAGTAAACCATAGTGGTCTCTTTCTGTCTAGTAAACCATAGTAGTCTCTTTCTCTCTGGTAAACCATAGTAGTCTCTTTCTCTCTAGTAAACCATAGTGGCCTCTTTCTCTCTAGTAAACCATAGTGGCCTCTTTCTCTCTAGTAAACCATAGCGACCTCTTTCTCTCTAGTAAACCATAGTGGCCTCCTTTTCTCTAGTAAACCATAGTGGTCTCTTTCTCTCTAGTAAACCATAGTGGCCTCTTTCTCTCTAGTAAACCATAGCGACCTCTTTCTCTCTAGTAAACCATAGTAGTCTCTTTCTCTCTGGTAAACCATAGTAGTCTCTTTCTCTCTGGTAAACCATAGTAGTCTCTTTCTCTCTGGTAAACCATAGTAGTCTCTTTCTCTCTGGTAAACCATAGTAGTCTCTTTCTCTCTGGTAAACCATAGTAGTCTCTTTCTCTCTGGTAAACCATAGTAGTCTCTTTCTCTCTAGTAAACCATAGTAGTCTCTTTCTCTCTGGTAAACCATAGTAGTCTCTTTCTCTCTGGTAAACCATAGTAGTCTCTTTCTCTCTAGTAAACCATAGCGACCTCTTTCTCTCTAGTAAACCATAGTAGTCTCTTTCTCTCTAGTAAACCATAGTAGTCTCTTTCTCTCTAGTAAACCATAGCGACCTCTTTCTCTCTAGTAAACCATAGTAGTCTCTTTCTCTCTAGTAAACCATAGCGACCTCTTTCTCTCTAGTAAACCATAGTAGTCTCTTTCTCTCTAGTAAACCATAGTGACCTCTTTCTCTCTAGTAAACCATAGTGGTCTCTTTTTCTCTAGTAAACCATAGTGGTCTCTTTCTCTCTAGTAAACCATAGTGACCTCTTTCTCTCTAGTAAACCATAGTGGTCTCTTTCTGTCTAGTAAACCATAGTAGTCTCTTTCTCTCTAGTAAACCATAGCGACCTCTTTCTCTCTAGTAAACCATAGTAGTCTCTTTCTCTCTAGTAAACCATAGTGACCTCTTTCTCTCTAGTAAACCATAGTGGTCTCTTTCTCTCTAGTAAAGCATAGTGGTCTCTTTCTCTCTAGTAAACCATAGTGACCTCTTTCTCTCTAGTAAACCATAGTGGCCTCTTTCTCTCTAGTAAACCATAGTGACCTCCTTTTCTCTAGTAAACCATAGTGGTCTCTTTCTCTCTAGTAAACCATAGTGACCTCCTTTTCTCTAGTAAACCATAGTGGTCTCTTTCTCTCTAGTAAACCATAGTGGCCTCTTTCTCTCTGGTAAACCACAGTGGTCTCTTTCTCTCTAGTAAACCATAGTGGTCTCTTACTCTCTAGTAAACCATAGTGGCCTCTTTCTCTCTAGTAAACCATAGTGGCCTCTTACTCTCTAGTAAACCATAGTGGCCTCTTTCTCTCTAGTAAACCATAGTGGTCTCTTTCTCTCTAGTAAACCATAGTGGTCTCTTTCTCTCTAGTAAACCATAGTGGTCTCTTTCTCTCTGGTAAACCATAGTAGTCTCTTACTCTCTAGTAAACCATAGTGGCCTCTTTCTCTCTAGTAAACCATAGTGGCCTCTTACTCTCTAGTAAACCATAGTGGCCTCTTTCTCTCTAGTAAACCATAGTGGCCTCTTACTCTCTAGTAAACCATAGTGGCCTCTTTCTCTCTAGTAAACCATAGTGGTCTCTTTCTCTCTAGTAAACCATAGTGGCCTCTTTCTCTCTAGTAAACCATAGTGGTCTCTTTCTCTCTGGTAAACCATAGTAGTCTCTTACTCTCTAGTAAACCATAGTGGCCTCTTTCTCTCTAGTAAACCATAGTGGCCTCTTACTCTCTAGTAAACCATAGTGGCCTCTTTCTCTCTAGTAAACCATAGTGGTCTCTTTCTCTCTAGTAAAGCATAGTGGTCTCTTTCTCTCTAGTAAACCATAGTGGTCTCTTTCTCTCTAGTAAACCATAGTGGTCTCTTTCTCTCTAGTAAACCATAGTGACCTCCTTTTCTCTAGTAAACCATAGTGGTCTCTTTTTCTCTAGTAAACCATAGTGGCCTCTTTCTCTCTAGTAAATCATAGCGACCTCTTTCTCTCTAGTAAACCATAGTGGTCTCTTTTTCTCTAGAGAACCATAGTGGTCTCCTTTTCTCTAGTAAACCATAGTGGTCTATTTTTCTCTAGTAAACCATAGTGGCCTCCTTTTCTCTAGTAAACCATAGTGGCCTCCTTTTCTCTAGTAAACCATAGCGGCCTCCTTTTCTCTAGTAAACCATAGCGGCCTCTTTCTCTCTAGTAAACCATAGTGGCCTCCTTTTCTCTAGTAAACCATAGTGGCCTCCTTTTCTCTAGTAAACCATAGTGGCCTCCTTTTCTCTAGTAAACCATAGTGGCCTCCTTTTCTCTAGTAAACCATAGTGGCCTCCTTTTCTCTAGTAAACCATAGTGGCCTCCTTTTCTCTAGTAAACCATAATGGCCTCCTTTTCTCTAGTAAACCATAGTGGCCTCCTTTTCTCTAGTAAACCATAGTGGCCTCCTTTTCTCTAGTAAACCATAGTGGCCTCCTTTTCTCTAGTAAACCATAGTGGCCTCCTTTTCTCTAGTAAACCATAATGGCCTCCTTTTCTCTAGTAAACCATAATGGCCTCCTTTTCTCTAGTAAACCATAGCAGCCTCTTTCTCTCTAGTAAAGCAGAGTGGCCTCGGTCTCCCATCAGCCGCAGACCTGCTGCTTAGCTTTGGGAGCGAGGATCTGTGTTCAGTCTCGTTCCCAGTGCAGCTTTGCTAGCTGGGAGGCTCCCTGCTCCCAGGTCTGCCTTGAGCGCCGAGCTGATCACTCGGTGCTCGACTTGTTTGTCTGTCGGTCATGTGACGCTGGCCACATGTATAAATACAGGCAACCTGCTGGCTACAGGTTGCCTGTGAGGCTACTTTCACACTTGCGCTAGGTGCGGATCCGTCTGGTATCTGCACAGACGGATCCGCACCTATAAATGCAAACGATGATATCCGTTCAGTGCGGATCCGTCTGCATAACAGCTTTTTCAGATCTGAGTTTTCACGAGTGTGAAAACTCAGATCCGACAGTATATTCTAACACAGAGGCTGTGAGCTGTGCGCTGTGATTGGCCAGCGCTGCAGCCTAGGAGAAGGAGACGCCCACAGGACAAGGGAAGACCCGCCTACTATAACTTAAGGAGCAAAGGTACCGGAGCCTATAACGGGAGAAAGGAGCGGCGCCCGGGGATAATAGTAAGTGCAGTGAGATCCCCGGGCGCCGCTCTATATGGCATCAGCATACTCAGTTCACATAGTTTATACAAGTGAAAGGTCCTCTTTAAGAAAAGACACTACTACTCTCATGAACGTCCTGCAAGTGTCTGACAACTCACTTTCTGACTACAGAGAGGTCACATTAGTGGTAAATTCTTTATTCTGCACAATCAGCGTTTTCAAGTTGAAGAGGAAGCGCCATTGTGTCTGCATACTGAAACACTCTGCTTACAGTGCGATTTTTCACATTGTTAATTGAGTAAAATCATAAGCAAGTGACTATAAAAATGTACTGTTTCAATGGTGCAATCCTCTAATTATATTTTTTATATCAATATGAAGTCGCGCAGGGCTGTGACAACCTCTCAGACAGGATATACAGGCAGGTTGTCAGCAGTAACAGATGTTCCTGTAGTATAATGTGTGGGTCACATGTCATTATATCAGTGATGTCATCAGCAGGAGGCGGGGCTGTGACTACCTCTCAGACATGATATACAGGCAGGTTGTCAGCAGTAACAGATGTTCCTGTAGTATAAGGTGTGGATCACATATCATTATATCAGTGATGTCATCAGCAGGAGCGGGGCTGTGACTACCTCTCAGACAGGATATACAGGCAGGTTATCAGCAGTAACAGATGTTCCTGTAGTATAAGGTGTGGGTCACATGTCATTATATCAGTGATGTCATCAGCAGGGGGCGGGGCTGTGACTACCTCTCAGACAGGATATACAGGCAGGTTGTCAGCAGTAATAGATGTTCCTGTAGTATAATGTGTGGGTCACATGTCATTATATCAGTGATGTCATCAGCAGGAGGCGGGGCTGTGACTACCTCTCAGACATGATATACAGGCAGGTTGTCAGCAGTAACAGATGTTCCTGTAGTATAAGGTGTGGATCACATATCATTATATCAGTGATGTCATCAGCAGGGGGCGGGGCTGTGACTACCTCTCAGACAGGATATACAGGCAGGTTGTCAGCAGTAACAGATGTTCCTGTAGTATAAGGTGTGGATCACATGTCATTATATCAGTGATGTCATCAGCAGGAGGCGGGGCTGTGACTACCTCTCAGACAGGATATACAGGCAGGTTATCAGCAGTAACAGATGTTCCTGTAGTATAATGTGTGGGTCACATGTCATTATATCAGTGATGTCATCAGCAGGGGCGGGGCTGTGACTACCTCTCAGACAGGATATACAGGCAGGTTATCAGCAGTAATAGATGTTCCTGTAGTATAATGTGTGGGTCACATGTCATTATATCAGTGATGTCATCAGCAGGGGGCGGGGCTGTGACTACCTCTCAGACAGGATATACAGGCAGGTTATCAGCAGTAATAGATTCTCCTGTAGTATAATGTGTGGGTCAAATGTTATTATATCAGTGATGTCATCAGCAGGGGGCGGGGCTGTGACTACCTCTCAGACAGGATATACAGGCAGGTTGTCAGCAGTAATAGATGTTCCTGTAGTATAAGGTGTGTATTATATCAGTGATGTCATCAGCAGGGGGCGGGGCTGTGACTACCTCTCGGACAGGATGTACAGGCAGGTTATCAGCAGTAATAGATGTTCCTGTAGTATAATGTGTGGGTCAAATGTCATTATATCAGTGATGTCATCAGCAGGGGGCGGGGCTGTGACTACCTCTCAGACATGATATACAGGCAGGTTATCAGCAGTAATAGATGTTCCTGTAGTATAAGGTGTGGGTCACATGTCATTATATCAGTGATGTCATCAGCAGGAGGCGGGGCTGTGACTACCTCTCAGACAGGATATACAGGCAGGTTATCAGCAGTAATAGATGTTCCTGTAGTATAATGTGTGGGTCACATGTCATTATATCAGTGATGTCATCAGCAGGGGGCGGGGCTGTGACTACCTCTCAGACATTAAACCATTATTTACACCTGTACAGCTCCCATGGTAGTGGTCACCTAGCTATGTAGCAACAATGAAGTAGGGGACATCTATTTTATTTGGGGGGAAAAGGGGATGAATAATAGAGAATTTCCCTAATTGAACCTGTACACGGTCTCGTGACTGTGACCAGGGACAGCCCCGGTAAGACCCATACATACACCACTCACGCATTGCTAATGTATTCGCCAGAGCCGTGAAACAGGAAACAAGAATCTGCTTCACTGTGAATAAGTGAAATGATTTATTGTGCAAGTGTGGATCGGACCAAGTGCACCATGAGAGCTCAGATCATCATCCTCATTATCTGTAAGTAGTCACCCCCTGCCCTCAGAGTTATAGACAATGACCTCCATAACATGAGGCATGGATAGATAAATGGATAGGAGATAGAGATTAGACAGTTAATAACACAGATGAGAGATTAGTAGATGGACAGAGAGATTAATAGATAGCTAGACAGAATGATACATTACCATAGAGATAGATAGATAATACATAGATAATAGATGATAGATAATACATAGATGATAGATAGATAGATAATACATAGATGATAGATGATACATAGATGATAGATAAATAGATAGATATGGAATAGCCAGATATGAGATAGATAGATAATGTGATAGATAGATAGATGACAGATAGATATGAGATAGATAGATGGATGACAGATAGAAATGAGATAGATAGATTGTATTTGCTTGCCAGTAAATCACTTAGTATCACTACTGGTAGAGCGGCTCTCTGTCTGCTGTGGTCTTTGTCCACTATGTGGACCAGTACAGCTAGTTTGACTGGTTTTCCAAGCAGTTGGTTTGGTTGGGCTTAATATGGTCTTGGCAATCCGTGTGCCCAGTTGGCAGAACTCACATTACATTTGGCACCAGGAAGGTACCTAATCCTTTCTATATACGTTATTAAAAGCTATTGTAAATGCCATAAAATACATTTTTCCAATATAGATTTGATTTGCTTTCCCAGTGACACAGGCTGAAGTCTGCTGCACACTGGGGTATGGACTCCCCTGCAGCCGCTCTGCGTCAGGCTTTAGCAGAGCGGGCACACACTCACTTCACTCTGTTAATAGCCTGCTTACCTCCTCGCACCGCACGTCAGGTGCCTATTTTTCACTGCGAAAACAAAAAAATGAAATTTGAAAAATGTATTTTATGGTATTTGCAATAGGTTTTAATCAAGTATAGAACAGTTTAAAATCCACCATATATTTCTTCTCTAGCATCTCCTAGCTATCATCTCCTACTCTGGGCAGCAGTTTGTGCTTCAGAGCAGCTCTTCGTTGGGGGCTAATACAACAGTAAGCCACTTTGGAATCATGGTGACCCAGTTACCTATGTACATACCAGTATACCTATACCCCCACACACTCAGTCCTGACGCCAACCTCTCTCTTTTTTTTATCTTTTACAGCCGCCACAACAGAACACTGTGGTAAGTAATAATAAATGATAGTCCTATAAAAGGTCAGTGATGTCATCAGTCTTTGAATATTCAATGTGATGTCATCTGTCATGCCATGAATTTCTCCTTGAGAACCATGTAAGTAGATCTGGCCTAAAAACAATAAAATTACGTTCCCCAAAACACAGCTCCTACATTAGAAACCCTTTTGCAAAATATGGTTATTAAGTCTGGAGATGATCTGATGATAACAGGCTTTGTACGAGTGCAGCCCCCTCAGCAGGTTCTGTGGGGACTACTACCACATTTCTCCTACCACTTATACATATATTGCCCATTCAGCTCAACGGTGGAAATGATAGACCCACATGAAGGCCCAAGTGGCTCCATCCCAGGGGCGTAGCTATAGGGGGTGCAGAGGTAGCAGTCGCTACCGGGCCCAGGAGCCTGAGGGGGCCCAAAGACCCTTGTGTCCCATAAGAAGACACCAGCATTATAGAAAGTACATGCTGGTCAAGTTATAGCTCTGGCTGGAGGGAAGGGCTTGGGTCAAGAATTTGGCATGGGGGCTGGTCTACTGTTTAAATTTTTGCCGCAGGCAGCATGAAGGCTATGTACTTCCCTAGCCAAAAAGCACTGAGGGAAGGGGGGGGGGGCCCAAGCTGAACCTTTAGACCAGGGCCCATGAGCCTTTAGCTACGCCCCTGCTCCATCCCAAATGAGGTCCTTCTTCCCCGTCTACATCTAGTTACTGATGCACTAGTTACACTTTACGGGATTCTTACCGATGCCACCAGTGCACCTGTGTTAAGTCTTACTTGCAGATTTTTTGAGAACTTTCTACATGTTCTTATTTGCATGTCGTTGATACTTCTGCAAAGAAAGGAAACAGAATAGTCACATTTCAGGACAGCGGTGGTGCATATAAACCCACCCCACGCCCATATGTATGAGGATATCCTTAGGCAGTCAACCATCACTCACGGATGGTTGACAAACGCCAAATGCATCATATAAAAACCACATCACATTTTAAATGGCTACACAATTAAAGACTTTACATTGTGCCACCAACTAAATATTGAACTCATATTTAAAGGGGTTGTCAGACTTCAGCAGCAGCCGTAGCCCCTGGAAATCCGCAGTGTATGATGTGATGGGAAAACGAATCCAGCCAACAAAGGAGACCATACGGACCATCACAATATATTATATTAGTAACTGCCTTGTATTAACTGTGTCTACATGATAAATGCCATTTGCTGAAGTGAGACAACCCATGTACTATATTGATACAATGCCCCCTGCTGGTGTAACACATAGACATGTTATATTGATACAATGCCCCCTGCTGGTGTAACATATAGACATGTTATATTGATACAATGCCCCCTGCTGGTCTAACACATAGACATGTTATATTGATACAATGCCCCCTGCTGGTGTAACATATAGACATGTTATATTGATACAATGCCCCCTGCTGGTGTAACATATAGACATGTTATATTGATACAATGCCCCCTGCTGGTCTAACACATAGACATGTTATATTGATACAATGCCCCCTGCTGGTCTAACACATAGACATGTTATATTGATACAATGCCCCCTGCTGGTGTAACACATAGACATGTTATATTGATACAATGCCCCCTGCTGGTGTAACACATAGACATGTTATAGTGATACAATGCCCCCTGCTGGTCTAACACATACACATGTTATATTGATACAATGCCCCCTGCTGGTGTAACACATAGACATGTTATATTGATACACTGCCCCCTGCTGGTCTAACACATAGACATGTTATATTGATACAATGCCCCCTGCTGGTGTAACACATAAGACATGTTATATTGATACAATGCCCCCTGCTGGTGTAACACATAAGACATGTTATATTGATACAATGCCCCCTGCTGGTGTAACACATAGACATGTTATATTGATACAATGCCCCCTGCTGGTGTAACACATAGACATGTTATATTGATACAATGCCCCCTGCTGGTCTAACATATAGACATGTTATATTGATACAATGCCCCCTGCTGGTGTAACACATAGACATGTTATATTGATACAATGCCCCCTGCTGGTGTAACACATAGACATGTTATATTGATACAATGCCCCCTGCTGGTCTAACACATAGACATGTTATATTGATACAATGCCCCCTGCTGGTCTAACACATAGACATGTTATATTGATACAATGCCCCCTGCTGGTGTAACATATAGACATGTTATATTGATACAATGCCCCCTGCTGGTCTAACACATAGACATGTTATATTGATACAATGCCCCCTGCTGGTGTAACACATAGACATGTTATATTGATACAATGCCCCCTGCTGGTGTAACACATAGACATGTTATATTGATACAATGCCCCCTGCTGGTCTAACATATAGACATGTTATATTGATACAATGCCCCCTGCTGGTGTAACATATAGACATGTTATATTGATACAATGCCCCCTGCTGGTGTAACACATAGACATGTTATATTGATACAATGCCCCCTGCTGGTCTAACACATAGACATGTTATATTGATACAATGCCCCCTGCTGGTGTAACATATAGACATGTTATATTGATACAATGCCCCCTGCTGGTGTAACACATAGACATGTTATATTGATACAATGCCCCCTGCTGGTCTAACACATAGACATGTTATATTGATACAATGCCCCCTGCTGGTGTAACACATAGACATGTTATATTGATACAATGCCCCCTGCTGGTGTAACACATAGACATGTTATATTGATACAATGCCCCCTGCTGGTGTAACATATAGACATGTTATATTGATACAATGCCCCCTGCTGGTCTAACACATAGACATGTTATATTGATACAATGCCCCCTGCTGGTGTAACATATAGACATGTTATATTGATACAATGCCCCCTGCTGGTCTAACATATAGACATGTTATATTGATACAATGCCCCCTGCTGGTGTAACATATAGACATGTTATATTGATACAATGCCCCCTGCTGGTCTAACACATAGACATGTTATATTGATACAATGCCCCCTGCTGGTCTAACACATAGACATGTTATATTGATACAATGCCCCCTGCTGGTGTAACACATAGACATGTTATATTGATACAATGCCCCCTGCTGGTGTAACACATAGACATGTTATATTGATACAATGCCCCCTGCTGGTGTAACATATAGACATGTTATATTGATACAATGCCCCCTGCTGGTGTAACATATACACATGTTATATTGATACAATGCCCCCTGCTGGTCTAACACATAGACATGTTATATTGATACAATGCCCCCTGCTGGTGTAACACATAAGACATGTTATATTGATACAATGCCCCCTGCTGGTGTAACATATACACATGTTATATTGATACAATGCCCCCTGCTGGTGTAACACATAGACATGTTATATTGATACAATGCCCCCTGCTGGTGTAACACATAGACATGTTATAGTGATACAATGCCCCCTGCTGGTCTAACACATACACATGTTATATTGATACAATGCCCCCTGCTGGTCTAACATATAGACATGTTATATTGATACAATGCCCCCTGCTGGTGTAACATATACACATGTTATATTGATACAATGCCCCCTGCTGGTCTAACACATAGACATGTTATATTGATACAATGCCCCCTGCTGGTCTAACATATAGACATGTTATATTGATACAATGCCCCCTGCTGGTCTAACACATAGACATGTTATATTGATACAATGCCCCCTGCTGGTGTAACACATAGACATGTTATATTGATACAATGCCCCCTGCTGGTCTAACATATAGACATGTTATATTGATACAATGCCCTCTGCTGGTGTAACACATAGACATGTTATATTGATACAATGCCCCCTGCTGGTGTAACATATAGACATGTTATATTGATACAATGCCCCCTGCTGGTGTAACACATAGACATGTTATATTGATACAATGCCCCCTGCTGGTCTAACACATAGACATGTTATATTAATACAATGCCCCCTGCTGGTCTAACACATAGACATGTTATATTAATACAATGCCCCCTGCTGGTGTAACACATAGACATGTTATATTGATACAATGCCCCCTGCTGGTGTAACACATAGACATGTTATATTGATACAATGCCCCCTGCTGGTGTAACACATAGACATGTTATATTGATACAATGCCCCCTGCTGGTGTAACATATAGACATGTTATATTGATACAATGCCCCCTGCTGGTGTAACATATACACATGTTATATTGATACAATGCCCCCTGCTGGTGTAACACATAGACATGTTATATTGATACAATGCCCCCTGCTGGTCTAACACATAGACATGTTATATTGATACAATGCCCCCTGCTGGTGTAACACATAGACATGTTATATTGATACAATGCCCCCTGCTGGTCTAACATATAGACATGTTATATTGATACAATGCCCCCTGCTGGTCTAACACATAAGACATGTTAAATTGATACAATGCCCCCTGCTGGTGTAACACATAGACATGTTATATTGATACAATGCCCCCTGCTGGTGTAACACATAGACATGTTATATTGATACAATGCCCCCTGCTGGTCTAACACATAGACATGTTAAATTGATATGCTCCCTGCTGTTCCAAGGGATAACAAAAAGTACAATAAACAAGGAAATGCCTCCGCATTGCTTCTTTGTCTTTGCTTTCTGTGTATACTCTATATTTTGGGTTTTTAGGGGCCGAAGTCAAACCTGTGGTGACCTTTACACCCAAATGGAGGATTATATTTCCATATGAATCAGTGACGATATCCTGTAACGTGGGATCTACGACTCAGGGGAACCTAAGATACTACTGGTCCAAAGATGGTAAAGCACTGTCTCAAAGTCATCATCAAAGGGCAATCAAAATCGAGTCAGCATCGGATGAGAATACAGGGAGTTACCAATGCTGGGTCAAAGCTGAGCTCAAAAGTGATGCAGTCAGACTAGAAGTGGTCGGCAGTAAGTTGACCCGGATGGTTTCCATCTTACGTAAAGGCAATGTGAAGCACACTTGTCCATGTTTCGAGCTCCTAAGCTCTTATTTTTAATTTTTCTCCTTTCAGCCCCTCTGATCCTGCAGACTCCGTCAGTCGTCTACGTAGGGGAACCACTGACTCTGAGATGTCACAGTTTTTTTAGTTACAAAAAGACAAACACAACCTTCTACAAGAATAAAACTGCCATTCACTTCTCCGTCAACGACACCGAGTTGCGGTTTACAAGTGTAGACTGGAATGTGGCCGGGTCCTACAGCTGCTCCCAAAAAATACTCCTCCATGAGACATATAAGACATTCAATGCTACAGCAACTGTGTCCGTCCAAGGTAAGAACCTGACATGTACAGACTGTATGAAAGATGGATGTTTTGGGATTTTTTCAGTACATTTTTACGTATACAAATCCAAAGCCTGGAAGGTACATATTTTACAGGTAATAGCTCTTTATCATCTTTTATGATTAAAAAGTCATATCCCATATGAATGTGCAGTAGAGCATAACACGGCACTCACCTGGGAGTAACAATCACCCGGGAGTAACAATCTTCTGGCTTTGTTGCTTTCTGCAGGTTACATAAACATGGACATGAACACATCTAGGCTTCACCAGGCCAGACGAAGTGCAGAAAACGGACGTCGCCTAGATGTTCATGTCCATGTTTATGTAGAAAGCAATAAAGCAAGAAGATTTCTACTCCTGGGTGAGTGCCGTGTTATGCTCTACTACACATTGTGTATGGATTCTTTAAAGACACAGAGCACCACTAAGGAGTATGTGGGATTAGAGATCCAGGCACTGACGGCAGCAGATGCAGAGCAGTCCCAGCAGTCCCAGTCTGCTTCTTGGTTGTTATATCCCATATGAGCAGTGAAGGAGAGTCAGATCTCATCACTGCAAATGAAGGACATGGGACAACGAATGTAATGTAACATCCTTAAATTAAGAGATCCTAATGATGTTGTAGGTTGACCACCACTGATTTACTGTGTTGCACTCTATGATCCATCTGCTCATGATAGTAAAGCTTCCTCACAACAGCACACCATGTGTTTAGGCATGGTATTACAAGCAAAACATATAAATTGTTTTTAGGTGAAATGCTATCACTATTATCTGATAGATTATACAGTTTTGTGTTTGATATGCTTTGAATGTTGAAACATTTTCGCTCTTATGTGTTCCTAACAGGAATATATTGGCAAAAGTCTCAGCTTTTAATATCTGCTTGTATGACTAGCTAGTATAGTCAGTGGCATATCCGTTTGGTGCATTTTTTTCTGTGATTTTCGCTCTTATCTAAATTTCTTCAACAATTCTCTACTCACTAATCGTTTTATACATTTTTAACTGCTTTCTGTTTTATTTTAATTTCACTGACTCTCCCTTCCTATACCTCTAAGCATATCTATTAATAGCCTGAATGCTAGTGGACCTGAAAGGTGATAATGATATGCTCACATCTGGTAAGGGCAGAGTTTCCAATAAATCTAATTGTAAAGACAGCTGTACGACAGCAGAATATATCCAAGGCATGTACTAGACAGCTGCGACACGAGCAATGTGCACAGTAGTGCGATATATAGAAGCAGCGTTAAACCTGATGTCTATTGTTTCCTATTTCACGCTGGCTGTGGGGTCCTGGAGGACAAAATGTCATTGACCCCCATTTTATGTTAAATATCTCCAAATCGTCAGCTTATGATTAGTGCTCCTTGAAGACATGGACAAAAGTTACAACATGATCATCTAAATCCTTACTTAGCAAAACTTTTCCAAGTCTTCAGAGAAGCAGCTCACCGTTTGAACATTACGGAAACACATATGGAAGAGCTATGTGGCCAATTGAGGCATATTTGGGGGGGAGATCCCATCAGTCCATACTCTTCACCTACAGCTGTCCCTGGCACTAGGTCGAAGGTGGTTTCTTCAGGCGTATTCTCTAAATAACTTAAGGATCAGGAGTAAAAGTGGAGCAAATGCTTGCCCGCACCACTAAGAGCACAGACTAGATCAGCAAGTCATCCCTGATGCAGATCCCAGTCGAAATGTTATGAATTAACAGATCAAGTAATACTCTTGGAAATTACTTGACACCTGCACCGATACTGGCACAGTTTTTTTATTTTATATTTTAAGAGAGTGGTCACCAAAAAAGCCACAGTGACCTACATTTACATTCTGCCACAAAGTAAGCCTGGTATAAAGTGGCCTAAGCCACTGTAATAAATGTTGCACCTTTTTAGACTATCTACAATTACACTGTCTAGATGGGATTAGTATATTATGCTCATACACTGGTTCCTTAAAGTGATTATTTTGTCCTCACAGAGCGGCCTCACATAATGACTCTGCGGTCTCCATGGATTTTGGTCATTGCCCTTCTTCTCCTGCTCTCTGCTGCTCTCCTGATCTTCATGTGGCAACAAAAGCTTCAGAATAGAGGGCAACACCTTGAGCATTCCATCACAGGTTGGACTATGTTGATGACATTAATCCAGTGCTTCTCAATTATTTTCTGTCATGCCCCCTGCGCGTCTGTAAATAGTATCATTTGTCTATAAAATTGTTATAAGTACAGCCCCCAGTAATAAGAGCCCCTCTGTGTCAGTAATAACAGCCCCTCTGTGCCAGTAATAACAGCCCCCCCTTTGCCAGTAATGTTATGGGGGGATCTGTGGATGACGGACACTGTTATGGGGGGGGGATTTGTGGATGACGGACACTGTTATGGGGGGATCTGTGGATGACGGACACTTATGGGGTGATCTGTGGATGACGGACACTTATGGGGGGATCTGTGGATGACGGACACTTATGGGGGGATCTGTGGATGACGGACACTTATTGGGGGATCTGTGGATGACGGACACTTATGGGGGGATCTGTGGATGACGGACACTTATGGGGGGATCTGTGGATGACGGACACTTATGGGGGGATCTGTGGATGACGAACACTTATGGGAGGGATCTGTGTCTGGCACTGTTACAGGGGGATCTGTGGCTGGCACTGTTATATATGTGCCATCCACAGACCCCCCCCACCCCATAACAGTGCCATCCACACTGCCCCCCACAGCCCATAACAGTGCCATCCACAGACCCCCCCACCCCATAACAGTGCCATCCACACTGCCCCCCACAGCCCATAACAGTGCCATCCACAGACCCCCACCCCTTAACTGTGCCATCCACAGATTCCGTTTAAAGTTATTTAACATGCCCCCCTCACTCCTAATAGTACCGTATATCCGAATTTCTTCTGTATAATGCCGGCATTATTCATTCATAAAGCAGGCGGCGCAGGCACGTGACATCACTGAGGGACGCGCCGGCCGCCCGGCCTGCCTGCCGGCATTATACAGAAGAAATTCGGATATACGGTACTATTAGGAGTGAGGGGGGCATGTTTAATAACTTTTAATTCAATAATACATTTTATATTAGTATACCGGAGGGAGCGGTGGGGCGGGGCTATAGTACAGTGACCGCACCGCCCCACCGCTATTGCCGGCCCCCAGCTCCCCAAAGGCCGGCCCTGAACGAGCCCCCCTTTACGGAGCCTGGCGCCCCCCCACTATTTGAGAAGCACTGCATTAATCTAAGAGAAATCTTACATTTACATGTTTTATGAACACTGTGTAGACTTTTCCAATCTGGGTACTTACTGGTACTAGGACATAACCAATTCCTGGTACAGAGGTGGGGGAGGGGGATGGGCTTAGAACCATAAAGAGGTAATCCAAGGCTTTTATATTGATGGCCTATTCTCAAGATAGACCGTCAATTTAGTTTAAGTGGAGGTCCAACCCCCTGCACCACCACTTATCAGTGGATCCACTACACAGTAGATGGAGCTGCGACCTTCTGGCACCTACTTCCAGTTTGCAATGGAAGATGTATTCATTCCTATGCAGTAAGCAATCTCCAGTGGCGGCTGTAGGCAGCCCAAATAATTTTATAAAGTAGCTCTCAGAACAGAAAGTGAGAGTTCCTATCCTTGTAAAAAAATATTATTAAACAAATTAGCACAAAACTATAGAAATGCAGTTCAAAAGTGGAAAATGACTAAGGAAAATACATACCGTAATATTACCAACCCTGACCACAGGCTGGAAAAACAATTGAGAATACAAAGCATACTGTCCATCCTAATTAACACAGATTATAATAATATACAATGTACGATTATGAAATATTGGAATATTTTCTTTGAGGTTTGGTTCCTCTTTTATAGTTTATTCTCTTTAGATACAACATACTGTAGCAGATATAGCATGGGAACTCCATTAAGTTGTCTACAGATCTTCTCTGCTATATCATGGTTCTAAGAAGGTACAGATTCCTCTCCTACCAGAATGTATACAAAACACTGTCTCTTTAGTGTCACCTGTAGGTGGCTATTGTGTCAATGTCTAACTCTTCATTATTCCTCGAAACCTGACTCGGGTTATCACCCAAACAAAAGACACCCAATTCCAGGCAACAGATTAGTAACTTCAGAGAGTCAGTAAATATGGCACAACCAATATGATCCCTACACATGCTACATATAGTACATTATGGCACCACAATTTGCTACTGGAACATGTTTGGTATACAATATGGCTTCACAGGAGGACCTATTAAACCTGACTTAATACATACAAAAGAAATGTCATCAATAAGTGTCCACCCTTTGAAGAATTAAGCTCCACCCATTTGACCACTTAAACATGGAGAGTGGATCACATGACCATTCTTGGCTTTGTTGAATCCAAGGGGAAGAGTTTATGTGGAAAGCTATTTTTCATTGTTATTAGGAAAGATAAAGAAGCCTGGTTGACTTTAAAGGCAATGGAATATGACAATGATATGACTGTTTTTACAGTTTCAGTTTTTCTGTATTAAACCAGGAGATCCATAATCATTCTTGTCATTCTTTGACTTTTAGAACCTCTGAGAAAATGTGGGTCTGAAGAAGATGATGTGTGTTACACGTATATAGGAATGAACCATGTACAGACAGGTTGGCCACATTCTTATTCTAATTTGGTTGCCCATTGGTTGTAGTAAAAAGTAAGTCATTACTGAAATTCGCACTCAACCGAAGCATTTCTCTGTGGAGGAACTTCTATCGAGTTCCCAAGTTATTGAGAAATGCTAAACTAGCAACCAAATGTTCACGTGGAGCCTCCAATTTTTAGTTTTCTAATATTTGAGGTGAACCAAGAATAAAGTAGCTGTTTTCCTTTTTTATTACAGCTTTGCCTGCTCAACAGCCAGATGTAAGTATAAGGTTTTTAAAGGATTTCCATCATATTGACGGGTAAGATGTTTTAGCCATACTCTTTTCACCCTTCAATCTACACTGGCATGGTGAGATTCCAGCCTTTCCATAGAACAAAAGAAAGAAATTAGTCAGTAAAACAATATTTTGGAAATTCTCTACATATTATTAAGCACTCCATAGTATTTTGTACAGTCTTAGGGCTCATGCACACGACCGTATGCCCTCCAAGACATACGGTGCATGAGCGGGCCATATGTCCCGGAGCGGCATACATCGTGTGCACGGGAGTGGACAGCATCGTTGGTTACTATGATACTTTGCACATGTGCGCGGGGCTACTGTCCTACACTCATATGATCATATGAGTGCAGGACAATAGTCCCATGGGCGGCCCGAAACGCACAGTATCATAGTAACCTATGATGCTGTGCGCTCCCGTGCACACGATGTATGCCGCTCCGGGACATATGGCCCGCTCATGCACCGTATGTCTCGGAGGGCATACAGTCGTGTGCATGAGCCCTCAGTATAATCCTTGGTCATTGTAAAACTTATCAGAAGAAGAAGGCACTTTACTTTTTGTCAAAAGAGACTTCCTCAAATAAGAGAGCTGTCAGAAACGGAACTTTCACAAAGAATTTTCCATCCTCAAATGAAAAGATTTAAGCTTAGTTCACACTTACCTCCAAACAGACCTTTCAGAAAGAGGTTGCACTCACAGAAGAAAGGGAGAGTTTCTTAAAACAAACCATTAAGAAGAAATACATTTCTTGAAAGAAAAGTATTAATCAGAAGAAACCTGTCTACAAGGTGTCTCAACATAGGAGACCTTAGAAGTTGAATTTACTTACCCAGAAAATACCCATAATACTCAGAAGAAAAGAAGATTCCCTAAAAAGAAGATCTCTTAAAAAAAAAAAACTTTAGAAGAGATAGAGATCCACTAAAACCAAAGAGCTCTTTAGAAGAGACAACCCGTGACAGGGCGAGGAAAGTACTTAAAGGGGTTGTCTCATGACAGACAATGGGGGCATATCGCTAGGATATATGCATGCGCAGCCGCCCTCCATTAATTTTCTATGGGGCTGGCGAAAATAGCCGAGCGCTGGCTCGGCTATTTTAAGTTGAGCACATAGAAGTCGGTCATGCGCAGAGCGCTCCCATTCACTTCTATGGTGGCCGGATCGGAGTCCTCCAGCCACCACCTTGTAGGGCTCCGTTCTCGATATAGGTGCGGGTCCTAGCACCTATAAGACAATAAGGGCATATCCTAGCGATATGCCCCCATTGTCTATGATGAGACAACGCCTTTAATAAGCAAATACCTGTTAACAGAAGATATGACTTCCTCAGAAGAAGAGACTTGTGAGCAGAAGAGACTACATCAGAAGAAGTGAACTTTCAAAAGAGAAGAAAATTTTGACTTCGGAAGTAAAGTTCTTCCGAAATTTTGGAAAGTCTCTATAAAATATATCCCATCTGACCTTATAGTAGGGTACTTTATGCATGTATGGTTAGATAACACTCTGACTGTCCTTAAGGTTACCTTTGTACCTAATTTACAGCAATTTATAAATATATTATTTTCTGATTTGCAGGATGACTACTCCATTGTATATTCCTTGGTGACACCAGCAGTAGGCACAGTAGAATGAACAGACTCTTCATTGACTTGTCAAAAAAGATCTTCACCAAGTTGGCAGCCGACAAATAAACTCATCACAAGACATCAAAGTGACCAGAAAATCTACACAAGCTGTTTTAAATTGCCCTTCATTAATTTAGCACGGAAGAAACGGTTCCATACATGGTATCTGTGTTAATACTGATCTGTTGTAATTAGTTCTACTAATAAACTGTTGAGATAGAAACTTCTGTTTAAACATGGAGAGAGGAGTTGAGAGACATTTTCAAATTCACAGTCATACAGAAAAGTGGAAATCCTATGGTGAAATTCAAAATGTTGTCCCCTGTAGGTCAAAGCCACCTCATCATTACGCACCTTTTAGCCCTTGGGAGTCATCATGCTTTGCTGGTTTTTCACTTCATCTTTATAGTACAAAGATCATCAATAGAAGAAAAGGCCAATGTGGGGACTCCCATAATCTTGGGGACAATAAAAATAAAATCCTACTTGAAGCACCTGGAGGCCTTAGGAGTCCTTAAGAAAATATGGTGCCCATTGGCAATTTGTTCTGGGAATGTATTGACCTGCCCTTCTAAACAGACTGAATTACCCTCAGATATTCCATTATTTTATGTTGTCATCTCGACCTTCTATCTATGCAACTTAACACTCATAGACTTTTAGATGTTGTATTCCAAGCCAAGAAGAATCTTTTGCTTCTCTGGACCCACCTCCATTCTTTTTGTTCTGATGATATTTTACCCTTGTTTTTTTAAAATCAAATAATGAATTGTTTTCCTAAATTTTTATAACTATTAAAGCTCAGTAAATGAAAGTAAAAAAAAAAAAAAAGAGCTTTCTATACAAATGAAATGTCATTCTCCCACTAAGGGGAACTGTGCCAGTAGATGTCAGTGGTCCATAGTTCCTGGAAAAACAGTGTCTAGTTCCTTCCCTTAAATTCCCCCTGCACACTTCTTGTGTATTTATAATCCAATCGGACTGTTTTGTAGATTTAGAACATAAGGAAACTAACAATTTAAATAGAAAAATAAAATTTATACTTGTCACCATATCAACATGATGCAATATAACATTACCACCATTATACAAATTTTACAAACATTTTCTAAAACTGCTTAACAGGAGGAATGTAGTGCTGTGTGGTTTCCTGAGACAGTATAAAAAAATGATAGGCTTAGATACAACAGGTCAGGAGACAGTATCACACATAAGAGGCGTAGATACAGTGGCTTAGTAGACAGTATTACACGTGAAAGATTTAGATATGCTGCTTCAAAAGGCAGCATCACACTTGATAGACTTAGATACACTAACTGATCAGCACAGGATCACATATAATTGTCTTAGATCCACTGGCTCAGCAGCATTGCAGTATATTGTGAAGTCTCCTTCTCTACCACCAATCCCATGTCTCCTCTTAATTAGATCTGTCTCTCCTATGACCTTTGTCTCTTTTATGCTACAAAGTTGTCTCTCTTTGTAGTGATCTCACGTCACTGTTCTGTAGTCTCAAGTCTTCTTCTTGACCTCCAGTCTCTTCATTGAGTTGTGAAGTTGTCCTTTGATAAGTCTTTTTTCTTCTGTTTTTAAAGTTGTTTTTACCTGTTAGCAGAAGAAGTAGATTATCAGAAAAATCCTCCATTCCTGCAGCTTTACGTGCTTCTTAGTCTGCCGCACAAGGGGAAACTTCCTCACAAAAGAGACCCATGACCAGAAGAGCATTCCTCCAGAGGTTCCAGGTTCTTGAATATACTGCCAGAACCAGAGATGTAATCTAAAGTTCCTGGGTCCTAAGGTAAATCTGTAGCAGCCCCCCCCAAACTCCCTTAGGAACAGTGGCCAGATTGCAACTGCTATCCTAGAACCTCCTCTAGCTACAACTCTGTCCAGACCTTATATAGACATGGCAAATATATAGACATGGCAAAAGGAATTACTTGTCATGGTAATGTTGAAACTGTGGGATTTTAAATAACTCAACCCATAGTCTCAATTCAGTAGCGTCTTTCAGTCATCCATGTACACCATACATTTATGACCTGTACCACTATGTACAGACCCAAGGATTGTGGCCAAAATGCTAAGAAAGTTATGACCTGGAGGGTTTACAGAATGGCCTTTAAATTTCAAAAGTCTGCAGAGATGCTAATTTTCTTCTCTATATGGACACTTTGTAGATACCGTGCTTTACAGGAATAATACTACAGACAAGCCCCCTTTATCTTCAGATACAATTGCTATGTAGCCAGTTTACCTATGAGGGATTTACTTACCAGAGAATCTGGTCAACAAGAAGACTAAGAACATCAAGACAGCAAATGTGACCACAAGAAAGATCCCAATAACCAAGACGACTTTCCCACTGAAGAAACCAACATCAGTTCCTGTATGAGAGAACATGTCTCAAATGAATGATATATGCAAAATACATCCATCTTCCTGAAGGTTACCCCATAACGTTATATTGAAGATTTTGTAGAGGTTTTTAATGAGGGACTGTATATATTCAATTGCTGAAAAAAGTGCCATTGACTCCAAAGGGTAGAAAGCCCACAAACATGCATTACTCTCTCCGACTGAATGATATTTTAGAGCATGGGTACTCATCAATTAGGGACAATGGTGATGGTCTCAGGTTGTTACACTATAGACAAGCATATTAATGTAGCCCACTTTGTCACCGCAACTAGTGAATATGAGTAGTATGAACCAACCTTGGCTAGTAGTTAGATTTAAAAAATGAATAGACCATGTCTTAAAAGTTTATTTTAATGAATATCTATAGGATAGGAGGGAGAGGTCCGTGATAGGAAAATAAAGAAACCCTTTTGCCCCCATTGCTGGTAATTTGATCTTCACACCAATCCCACCTGCCCACCACCATCATGGTTGGCCTCAAAGACTTTTTATTGAAGAACAGCTTTATTTACCCTGTTTTACGAAACAATTGTTCCAAGGAGTTACGACTGTTTTCTCTTGACTGACCGGGTTTGCTACCATACATGTAAAGGAAACCTCCTGATCACTTAGATTAAGAAGAACCTTAAGAAGGCGACTGTTGTCATGTAACATAAAAGTTCTGTTTAGAGGACGACCTTCTCCAGTGTCGGTCGTCCAGCCGTATGTCACATTGTTTCCTGTGGATGCATTGCAAGCCAAAAACACAGAACAGTCTGCGGTTCCTTTGGATGTATACACCTGGACTTCTGGCTTCACCACCACTTCTAGGACAAAATAAATAGTTTCTTAGGCTTGGAACTACATGCAATTCAATGTCATTCCGACATATAACATTTCCAACTTGACACTCACCGTAGACTATTAGGTGGAACCGATGAAGCCTCATGTGTCCATTGGTGTCCACCATTTGACAAGTGAATATCCCAGTGTCCACCAGTTCTAGATTTAGGATAACCAAAGTAAAGTTGTGAAGAAGCTGGACTCTCTCGTAGAACCAAGACTGATATGTTGTGTCGAATGATCCTCGGGAAAAGGAAGCCACCAAGTGATCTGTAGGTGACAAATGTCTCCAAAAGACGTCCCTGGTATTAAATTTAGGTGGCACAATGGCTGGCAGATGTACAGCTCCTCCTTTCTTTCCTATTATCTGGGTAACCTTTTCCATTGTACAAACAGTACCTGTACAAGAAAGGTTATAGTATACCAATAAATGAGACAAGGGGATTGTCACGAAAAGGGGGTGGGAAAGGGTGCACAACTGACTCCACCCACATCTCTGTCCCTGCCTACTTGCACTTGCCCGTCCTAGGTAACTGAGCGCAACTGGGCGGCGGTCCCTAACCTGAGTAAGTGCGGGAGACACAAACAAGACAGACAAACACAAGGCAGTCAAAACAAGCAAAATCTAAACCAGGAGGTCAAAGCGGTACCAGGGAGCAAGCGAAAGCCAAACGTCAGAACACAAGCCAGGAGTCAATACCAGGAGAAGCGACTAGACACAGGGAGCAGGCGAGGACAAGTCAAAAGCCAAGCAGGAGTCAATACCAGGTGATGCAACCGGACACAAGCAGCAGGCGAGGACGAAGACAATAAACGAGCCGAGATTCAAATACCAAAACAGGAAAGAACACTGGAGGATTCACAGAGTGTAGGACATTAATCACAGGCAACCTGTGGCCAGCAGGCTGCCTGTTAAATAGAGGGGAGAAGGAGTCATGTGACATGGCCAGCGTCACACACGACTCGTTCCTCTGCATACACCTGAGTGCTGAGTACCCAGCTCGGCACTCAGACTCCTCACCGTTACCATGGGAGCAGAGGACGCCGGCCACGCTAAGTAGGCATGCGTGGCCAGGTTTTCCCCGCCCCCCGTTGCTCTGGAGACGAGGACGCAGCGCACGTCCTCACTCCGATCTCACCGCAGGGCGCCAGCGGCACTGTAAATCTCAAAAGAGCAATGCTTTAAAAAAACATCATGCTCTAGGAGCACAGTTGTATACATGGCTATGGAATTTATTTACAGCAGGCTGCTGTAAACTGTGGTGTTGCAAGTCAATTCAACAATATTTGAAAACAAAATTAAAAGCTGAGCTGTGATGTGGGCCCATAATCACAATTAAGGGCCCACACCAGCAATATCAGCAACAACTACCACGTGTCTGCAGAACTTTTAAAGGACACTCTCATCCCAGAGTAGTAGTCACAGATGCCTCCATCTCACTCACCTGCTTGCACTATGAAAATGAGTGTCAGCAGTGGCCGATCCATCCTCATGGTAATAGAGGTGCTCCTTTTGACCACGAGATCTGATCTGAGGCTTCTTGGATACTGACTTTCTGTCTCTATCATCCAAAACTTCCAATATGTTCACAAAAATCCCCTCGTGATTACAGAGCAGGAGGAACGCATATAAGAAGATTCCAAACTCATGACCAGATGATAGGTCAGAAGTGAATAGGGGAACTCCAGCTGTGGTCATTGACAAAGTTCCAAATGTGAAAGAAAACGTACACTATTACTTATTTAAAGAGGACCTGTCATGTTCAGCAGTGGTGCCCGATGCTGCAGTTTAGCCCCATTCAAGTAAATAAGACAGAGCCACTCAGACAAGCGTGGGGGGGATGGAGCTTCACTGGTCACACATTGATGGGCTACAGACTGTTGATGCTAGTGTCCCTTTAATCCTTGGCAGGACAGGTTTATAAGCAATAAAAAACTCAGTCGCTTGTTCTACCAGAAGTGTAATAGGAGAAAGGGAACCATAAATCATTAACCTGCACAGCCTCCATTATAGTCACACAGCCAAAATGTCCCATGATTTTTATATGCAGGGACTGACCTCCGCTTTACAGGTAGATAGTCACCATGAAGCACAGCATTAATGGAGTGAGGTTACAAACTGCCCTGAGGAAGATCTGCATGGAGGTTATGTGTTCTCATGCTAAATCCCCTTAGTAAAAATACAGTGGTTCTTGAAAGTATGTGTAAACCCTTCAGAATTTTCTATGTTTCTGCATAAATTTGGAATAAAACCACATTGGATTTTCATGCAAGTCTTAAAAGTTAAAAATATAAAAATGATCCATCTGTGTGTGGTAAAAGTATGTGAACCTTTGCTTTCAGTATGTGGTGTGACCACCTTGTGCAGCAATAACTACAAACTAAACGTTTCCGGGAATTGTTGATTAGTCCTGCACATCGGCTTGGACAAATCTTTGCCCATTCCTTCATTCAAAAAAAGTTTTAATTCTGCTATGTTGGTCCGTTTCCTCCCATATACTGCGACAACATTTCTGTAGAATTAAGGTGAAGACTTTGACTTGGCCATTCTGAAACTTTATTCTTTAACCAAATGATTTGTGTGCTTGGCGTCACTGTTTTGCTCCACGGCCTCCCACTAATTGTGTATCAGCTGTGGCTAGCCTTATATCTGGCAGATATGAATATACACTCACATGGACCGCATCCTGAGGAAGTCCAATACAGGAGTATGCATCCACTAGATGGTGACTCCTTGGCCTCTGACTAAGCTGGGCGCTTGGGTTTTTACATATATGCTCTAGATTTTCTATATACATGATTATTAGATGTTACTTAAGATTTCATCTCCTGGGGAATTGGTAATAAGCAAATATGCGTTACCCTATCATATTCAACTGCCTGCTCCAGATCAATGAAAATAATGGAAGTGTAGGATTTGGCACGTAGCTGACATGAACTAAGCCAAACCGATCCTATTGACTAAAATGGGATCCATTTGGTGTCTGTCCGCTTTTGAAATAGAGAAAAAATATCCTACATGCAGGACTTCTCACCACTGTTTTTGATGGAATTTGTGTCAGAGATCCCAAATGAAGCCTCTAACGCGGATGTGAACAAGTCCTAAGACTGTATTCAGATGACTTCACTTTATCAGCCATATGACATCAGTAATAGCAGGTAATGCAGATGTAATATGGATGCTAAAATAGACCCACAAGTGCCTCGAAAGTGACCTGTGAATATATGTGTGAACGTGTCCATTAAAACATTTCATTTCCATCCACAAAGTATTCCACCTTAACAAAATACATACTTCCTTCCAGACTGTACAGAGTTAACCAGAAGCAGTTTCGTCATCTCCGTATGTTCCTGTTTAGTTTCACTTTCAGGAATAACCGGAGGGCACCGAAAGGTAAAACACTCTGCTTTTAATTCTTTACAGTAAAATAACGTTGTCCTAAAAACAATCCAAATGTCGTCAAACATTTCCACCGTATAATGACTGTCCCCACACAAGAAGCGGCAATGTGGCAGTACGGCTACTTCTGAAATGCAGAGGAGAGGCGTGCTGGGCAAAGGGCAAGACTAGGAAGAAACAGGAGAATCCAGGGGCGGCTAGGGTCTGGAAAGGGGGTATTCCCGAAAGGTTTTAGCTCTTGTCTGGGACATTCCTGTGAGGATTAGAGTTCTGACTGGGGCATTTGTGTGTTGATTGGGGTTCTGAATGGAACATTCTTGAATGAGATTAGGGTCCTGTGGTTCTTATTGGGACTTTACTGAGGACTGTGGTTCTGATCGGGACATTCATGAGGAGACTGTTGTTCTGACTGGGACATTCCTGGGATGACTGGGGTTCTAATTGGTACTTTTCTGGGAACTGTGGTTCTGATTGGGACATTTTGTGAGGACTGGGGTTCTGAATGGTACATTCATGGATTGGGGTCCTGACTGGGACATTCCTGGGAGGACTGAGGTTCTGACTGGGACATTCCTCAGAGGATTGGGGTCTTGACTGTAATGTTCCTGAAAACTGTGGTTCTGATTGGGAAATTCCTATGAGGCCTGTGGTCCCTGGGTAAGGGTACATTCACACTAGCGTTATTCTTTTCCGGTATTGAGTTCCGTCCTAGGGGCTCAATACCGCAAAAAAAACGGTTCAGTTTTATCCTAATGCTTTCTGAATGGCGAGCAATCCGTTCAGTATGCATCAGGATGTCTTCAGTTCAGTCCTTTTGCAGTATTTGGACGGAGAAAATACCGCAGCATGCTGCAGTATTTTCTCCGTCAAAAGTGCCGGAACACTTGCCGGAATGCCGGATCTTAATTCCCATTGAAATGTATTAGTGCCGGATCCGGCATTAAAATTGCCGCATTGACGGATCCGGTCTTCCGGTCTGCGCATGTGCAGACCCTTAAAAATGTGAAAAATAAATAAATACCGGATACGTTTTCCGGATGACACCGGAGAGATGGATCAGGTATTTCAATACATTTGTCAGACGGATCCGCATCTGGACCCGTCTACAAATGATATCCGTTTGCGTTCTGACAGACGATTAGCGTTCTGATTTGGACATCTCTGGGAAGAGTGGAGTCCATGATAGGGACATTACTGGGAGGACTGGCATCCTGACTGGTATATTCTTAGGTTAACTGGAGCCCTGATTGGGATGTTTCTCCGAAGATTGGGGTCCTGTTTGGAACTTACACATTAGAAAAGGCCCCCTGACACTCCTGGCCACCTGAGACAAGAAGTCCTATTTGCCCCATCCCATTTTTCATTACTCAAATACATTTAATGTTTCCTAATAATGCAGTAGCAGTGGAGTCTGTTTGGAGGTTCCCACTACCCATTAAAATAATGACCAACCTAGAACAGACACCCTTCCTCCAGGGGCCCCATATTGGCATAGGCTACCTCTATGGTATGTGCTTCCTTGGTGGATAGGAACATTCCTAGATTACTGCAGTCCTGATTAGGACAATCCACGACACCCTATAAAAATTAATTCAACAAAACGTTTAAAAAAGCCAACCACTATACATAAATATACACCAAATCTGTCAATCACTTACTGTAAAAATGATTCTAGATGCAGAGGAAGTAGAAATGTCTTACACCCAAGTAGTTTTAGAGAAAGTAACCTTCATTTCACATCTGCCATGACCGGCAACACAGGTGGCCATTCCTAAGGACACATTCTAAGAATCTGGAGGTCCAGCATACATCAGGAAGGCCTGTAGAAGTCATCTGTAATACTTGCACATCCCAATATATCATTAAATATTAATTACTTTATAACTATGATGGGACAGATTAAGAAGGACATCAAGCATTACTAAACACTATGACAACATTAACATCTACCACTTTGCTTGGACAGGAATTCTGGGTTGAAGTTTGAAGACAACCATAATCTTAGCTGTGGAAACGTAAGCCATGGAGAAAAATTGTTCAAGGGTCGTCACCGATGGTCAGTAACGTCACTCACGTCACTTTCTGTTCGTATGGGGGCTGCTACTGTGCATTCGAAATGAAGAGTGGGGCAACAGCTGTAATGCACAGTGACAGCCCTCCTGTAATAGCAGAGATATGTGCTATAGTTAAAAAAAAAAACTGCAGATACAACAAAAACAACTCCAAAGTATCATCAAAATTAAGTTTCCTTTCAAAGCTGGTCATCTTATCCTACGCATCTTGTGGAAGGATGCTACAGTACGAATGAACGCAAAGAGGCAAGACCAAAATTTGGTCTGGTTAATGGTTCAATTGGAGAGATTTTTCTTAGGAGTACAAAAAGACCACACCTGCGGTATTAGTGCTTAATCCAATTCACTTCAATACAACTGACCTGCAACACAAGACACAATTCGTGGAGAGGTGTGGTCCTGATTCTGGAAGAAAGCATCTATTTATTTTAATCCTTTAGGCCCCCTTTAATTTCATAGTGATCGGAAGTGAGTATGATTCACAGCATCTTCTTGATCTTGCCTCCTAATTACATTTCTCTTCTTTTTGAGCAGCAGGAACTACTGTATGCTTCCCATTGTGTTTCTCAAAAATGGTGGCTGACCCCATTTCATTTTCTCCTTTAGATGACATTAAGAAGTTCCGACAGCAACTGATTCAGTATGAAATGTGCAACCTGAGGATTCTAAATGACTACTTCCTGAATGACCTGAAACATATGGTGGAGATTTTGGACACGCAGAACCTCTTGAGCGAACTGAAGTCCCGGAATGTTCCCATGAGTCAGGTTAGAGAAAAGTCTTTCCCATTGTGGAATGAAGTGCGGTATACCTTGATGAGTTGATGGATAAGGGACTGATTTATCCAACCTGCATACAACCCACAGCTACTCTTTGAGACCAAAACCCTGAATCAATCCCTTCTTTGAACTTTTAGACAACAATGTACTAATGACTAAGATATTACAATGAAATCTATATAAGACATACACCATAAATTGCATTAAAAATAGACAATGAAGATGGCCAGTGTTCATGGGATATGATAAAGTTGAAAATCTGTCTAGATAGGTGGTATTCTAGAAACGCCTCATTGAATCTATGTCTGATCAGCCAGGTATATAGATAACATGGTCATCTGGTATCAACAATATCGGTATAACCTAACCTGGACCCACACAGATAATTCATCCCTGAAGGCCATCTGGAGATGTTTTTGGTTGCCCATGTCTTCACTCAGGCTGTACATATACATTAAATTGCTTTCAGCCGATTGCTTTTTTTGGTGGGTAGCTATTTGTCCCAAGGCTCTGAATGGGAGGGGGGGGGGGGGGGGGTAATCCACTGGCGGACATCTCTGGTAGCATTATATCTCCCCTCGCACAGACAGTACAGTCTCCCGCCATACACATTAGATGACTAGCCTTGCGCCCTATAACTTTTGTTATGACTGAAATTGCAGCTTTGAAGATCTGTGATGTTGTACAATTATAATGCCTGTAAGTCTACTGTTCTTTTAGCAAAATTACCTCTTAATGGAGAAAGAATTAGGATCCTCTGTGCTTTCTGAATGTCTGATACAAGACATTATGGATTTCGGCCGAGATGCTGTGATAGCATTGTGGGAGAGCCTCTTTGTCCTACAGAATAATTACCAACACCCTAATCTGATTGGAATATTGGCCGAATTCAGCCAAACAGGTAACAATGATGATGTGCTATTATTGATGTGACGAATTGCAAACATTTTTGCCCTGTCGCTGCCACTAGGGGCACTGTTGAGAACTGCCCTACTGATACAAATGATATAAGCTAAAACAGAGCTCCACAAGAGTAAGACTGAATAAAGTAGTACAGTAGTGTGACCTCAGCTGCATAACCCAACTGACCTGAATGTTTTAATCCAGGATAACATTTAAAAAAACATAGCTTGTTTGGCTCAATCTACAATAGAGCAGCTATTCTGTTCTTCCAAGACGTTCCTACGTTGGACACTCTATAATCTTTATCATTTAGTTATCTTCCCAGTACACTAAAATACATTTTTCTTGGTTAAAACATCTAAAATACAGTAAGCAACTTAATAAATAGTCTCCATGAAAGAATATCCTGACTGTACTAAATGTCCGATGTAGATCTGAGTTTCCATAGTAACAGACTACAAGCAGACCTGTGTGTAGTCTGATCCTTAGGAAGAAAGCAGCGGAGGGAAAGGAATATGATAGCAAGGTTCACCTAAATGTGGCATAACGTACGCCAATGCAGATTCCCCCACGTGTCTCTTGTGTTCCTTTTCTCATTGAGCTTGTGCTTTCTATCATGCAATTTAACCGTAATAACTGGGAACACTGGTCATCAATAGATTCCAATTGAGATTGGGACTAAATTTAAACAGTATCAAATTACTGGTTACTGGTATGTTTCTTTTACTGCAGGTCCTACATTAGTGTCACTGATCCAGCTGGATGAATATGGACACCAGTTATTTGAACTAAATGGTAAATGATGCAAACAATGAGATTTAACAGGCAATGCATTATCCCTCTGAACTTACAGTGGATTTCACACATTTGACTGTATCACCGACTGTATACAGAGGGTCCCCGATCCTCCTCACCACACACAAGAAGTTTGAATGAAGTCGAGCATACGCCCTGTTGTTTAATTCTATGTATATGGGGCTGCGTAAAAAAATAAATAAATCTTTGGCCAAGAAATATAGATAATGGTAGTAGGGATGAGACAACACATCTAAAGGGGTTAACCAGCTTTCAGTAAGTCGTGGCCTATCCTCAGGATAGATCATCACTATCTGATCAGCACCCCTCTGATCAGTTGTTTGGAGTAGATCTTTCACTAGACGTCGGCAGCAAAAGTACAAAGCGCCATCAACCTTCTAGTGGACGGAATTGCTTCTACAGCACTGTTCCCACTGAAGACAATAAAATCAGCACTGCAGTGAAGAGCTGAATCCTTTACACAGTTCCTTTCTGCCAGGGAAACTAGATCTATATAATACATTCTCACATTACTAGAATAGGAGCTAACATGGTCTGTAAAGGTGGCCATAAACCTTCAATTGTTTTTGCCTGGATGTCCGCTCAACTGACAGCTATTCCTTCCATGAATATGCATGCTTAGCTTGAGAAGTGTACAACTGTTATATATGGGAAGAGTGGAGCACCCCACCGCCAGGCACCTTTGGCATATCTCTACATGTAAAATTCAGCATAACTGATCCCTTTTTTCTGCAACATTACATTATACAGGAGAATTAGAACATAAACATCAGTCTGCTGGCCTCACCAAAATAGGCGTTTGCCCAATCTAGTATGTATGCCCATCCTAACGCATTAAAGAGGTTGTCTCATCATGGACAAGGGGGGCATATCGCTAGGATATGCCCCCATTGTCTTATAGGTGTGGGTCCCACTGCTGGGACCACACCTATATCGAGAATGGAGCCACACAAGTGAAGGAAGGCGCACTGCGCATGCACAGCTGCCCTCCATTCATTTTCTATGGGGCCGGTGAAAATAGCCGAGCACAGTACGCTCCCGTTCACTTCTATGGGGAGCCGGCTTGGTGGTGGCCAGATCGGAGTCCTCCAGCCACCACCTTGCAGTGCTCTGTTCTTGATATAGGTGCAGGTCCAAGCAGTGAGACCCGCACCTATAAGACAATGGGGGCATATCCTAGCGATATGCCCCCATTGTCCATGATGAGACAACTCCTTTAAGGTGAAAACGTAATTTTAAAATAAGATAATAGATTTGGGGTAGTTATGCTTGTCTATCTCAGTTTGGGGAAAATGTAGTATTTTATATGTCAATTAAATTCCGAAACCATTTTTTTGTAGAAGCCCATGATTGTCACAAGAAATATCTACAGGAAATTACCAAAAATTTAGAAGAACACAATGCTCCAGGACTTGTACAACCTAGACGAAGCGGTAGCATTTCTTCTTGCTACTTGGATCTAATTGTTGTCTCCACTCAGCAGTTCAGGAATCGTTCTCAACATGAGATAATAGAAACTGGAGGGAGACATGAGCATTATCTGAGAAAGGCACATAGCACTTTGGAACGGATTTCGCCCAACAGGCTGTTTCGCTGGTGCCACCGATCTGGCTGCATACCACATGCAGTCATGGTGAGTGGTGTACCAGGAGTTGGAAAGACCACTCTAATGCAAAAATTTGTCTTTGACTGGGTGAACAAGAAACATTATCAAAGATTTTCATTCATTTTCTTCTTTAAATTCCGGGAACTAAATAGATATGATAAAGTCAGTTTGGATGAGATGATCCTTGAACAATATTCTTATCTATGGAGTCAACTTGATATCATCTTAGAGGATCCAGAAAAGCTGCTGTTCATTTTTGATGGTCTAGATGAAAGTAATCACAACATTGATTTTGCTTCAGAAAAGACAAGCTCTAACAGCAAAGAGCAGGTCAACATTGGCATCATTGTAGTTAGCTTGGTGAAACAAAGTCTTCTCAAAGGGTGCTCAATACTGTTAACCAGTCGGCCAACCAAAATGGCTTCTGTTGACATTAGTGTTTTCCAAAGGTTTTCTGAGATCATGGGATTCTTTCCCAAAGAAAGGGAGCTGTACTTTGAGCATTTTTTCCATGACCAGATATTGTCTGCCAAGGCTTTTCAGTACGTGAGGGAGAACGACACGTTGTACACATTCTGTTACATCCCGTCGTACTGCTGGATCGTCTGTAAAGTATTATCCATGTGTTTCAAGGCCTCATCTATAATCAGCGATCAACAGATTTTGAGTCTACCAAGAACAGTGACACAGCTCTTTGTGTCTTATGTGGCCAACACCCTCCTTAATCATTGCATCGATACTGAATGTCCTGTGGAGGTCATGAAATCCACTGGGAAGATGGCAGAATATGGAATAATGAATCACATTCTTACTTTTGATAGAAAAGATTTTGAACTGTTTCATGTGGACATCACATCGAAATTACTATCCAGCTTTATAATAGAAACGTATCAGAATAAGAGCCATACTGCGACCTTCTCCTTCCTACATCTCACCATTCAGGAGTTCTTCTCAGCTTTACATCACTACTTAATCTTTTCTGAGATAGACTTGCAGTCGTCACTTCACAAAGCCAAATTATTTGACGATGGCCGTGGTGAAATGTGTATCCGATTTCTCTGTGGCCTTTCTGATGGAATTACTACATCTCTTCTGAAGCCTTACCTACGAGATAAAACTTCAGCCTCCGAGCAGGTTATTAGGTGGCTCAGCCAGGAAATTGCAACAAAATGGGGGCCAAAAACAGACCCTCGTGAGAAAATTAATTTACTGACATATCTTTTTGAGTCCCGCAATAAAACCCTTGTTTACAGTACCATAGGGCCACACGGACAGCTGGACTTTTCAGAATTCCACCTTACACCTGTGGACTGCACTGTTTTGGCTTTTATCCTTGATTCCTGTAAAGAAACCAATGGCCTTAACCTAGATAGATGTTTTATCCAAAGCGAAGGCTTGGAGAGATTAACTACAATCCTACACACAGTTCAAAAACTCAGGTAGGAAGTCAATTTTGTGCATCTTTCATATAAAAAAAAAAGCTAAAAAGTAGCAATGAACATTGATCTGATGAAGGGGCCAGTTAGGCACCCAAAATGCGTCATCTTGCATCTAACAAAGGAGTTTGAATTTGTACACCTCTACTACTTTTCCTCGCTCAGACAAGCAACGTGCCAGGTTCTTGCTACTTTTTTCCTTTGCTGGCTTAGCACGGGTGGCCAGTCCTGGTGACTAATATGAATGCGCAGCAGCCTGTGGTGATCTCTTCACGTGTTTAGGAGTGTTGTGCCTCTAGCACAGCATTCTGAGGCCTGCCATGCCCATACCTCCTTCCCAGATGGTCCTACCCATGTGCACTTCTCTCTGTGTTTGCATCTCCCCCATGTTCTGTATAGTTGTATTCACCAACCTTTGTTGATTTTCTATTGCATTGGTTTAGGCTTTCAAACAATGACCTGAAAGATAGTGACATGCAGCTAATTTACCAAGTGCTAACTCACCGCACCTCCAAGCTACAAAAACTGAGGTAAGAACCTAAATTCTCCAAAAATGTGCTATTCCAACAGACTAGACCTATTGTAAAGATATGTCTCCAGTCTACTGTCCTATACCCTGGAGAAGACAACAATAGCAACATGGATCATCTACATCCATAACATGCAACTTCTATATTCTTTTCACAGTTTGAGGAATAACTCTTTAACAAGCACAGCATGTTCCTTATTGGCAGTAGCACTAAGTATGAACCTGAGCCTGACAGAACTGGATCTATCCAGGAACAATTTAGCTGGTCCAGATTTCCATAACTTGATGACAACTCTCTCCTCTCCAACCTGCACCATATCACATTTGTTGTGAGTAGCTATATTAAGTCTTTATGCTCTATGAGATTGTTTTACCCTCTCATTAGATCCTTCTTAGTTTCTGGGAAAATGGAAACAGCCATTAGAGAAGTGGCCACCAACCAGAAGCCACATATGAACTGCAACCCGCATGTCTGTGGCTAGCCATAGGAATGCTCCGTTGTGGCCATATGCATTGGTTACCATATGATATTCACAGTGACAAAACATAACATAAGCCCGGAACAGTGCATGGTATAATATTATTGTGTCAAATTTCACATATAAATATCAGAAAATATTTGCAACCCTATGAAACCAGGCATACAGGGCAATAGGGCTCATCACGCTGATTAAAACTATACTTTTGTCTGTATGTTAAATAGCTGCGGAGAACATCTGTGTTTTTATTTTTATGCAAATGAGAAGTTTGAGCACCAGGAAGCGGGGCTGAATCCTTTGAGCACTGCTTTGTAACGCCCCCTGTGGTCTGCACACTCCCACTCTCTCACATTTAACCCATAATAAAAGGCTATACCAAGGATCAGCAACCTCATCTGGTTCTGAAACCAACTCCCAAAATCCTCCTTTCACTTCTGTGGGAGTTTCAAAAGCAGCCAAGTAAGTTTGCATGCTGGGAGTTGTAGTTTCACAGCATCTGGAGTGCCGAAGGTTGCTGACGCCTGGGCTATACTATAATAAGTCGTTTATAATCATATAATAACCATAAAAGGCCTTACTATATTTAGATATTTTTTAATTAGAACACTAAAACCTATTATTGATTTATTCACAGGCACAATATATGAATATAAAGAAACCAGCAATATTTATTAGATTTTTAAGCCAAAAAACATTATTCTCAATATGATATGAATATAGGCCCTGATTTATCATACCTTCACTTCAGAATTCTGGCATCAAAAAGTCGTACAAATAAGGCTTTTGTGACTATTTTTGCACTTGTTTGTGCTTTGTGACTTTTTGTATTTTTTCACTACTCACTCCACTTTTATAATGTGGGTGGGGAAGTGGGTGTGGTTAGCTATGTTAATGAGAGGGATGAGCGAATCCAAGGTACCATTTGAAACCAAATAGGAGTTCGGTAAAAGGTTTTTAACAGTAGAAATTAATTTCTGAAGTAATTACCCAAAGTCTTGAAAGAATTCCCGAAGCAATAACGTCAGCTCATCTGAGCCAATACATTCTAGTACTGTACGGCAGGGCTCGACAAATCCCAGTCGCCAGGTCGCCAAGGCGATCAGGAATTTTGTCCTGGCGCCTGGGTATTTGCCCTCACATGGCTGCCCCCCAGTAATCTGGGGCTCTCCCGGCACTCCGCCGCCTTTACATGGACTTCTCGGACAGTCTGGCAGGGAAGGAGTTACCCGGGCGGTGTGACCCGCGGGCGAAGAGCGGGGTGGACAAGGTGGCATCGGGGGAAGGAGGAGGTAGGTAGGACGCAGTGGGTCCGCATCATGTGGGCGTTCCTTCTCCCTGGCTGTAGCGCTGTCCAATCGCAGCGCAGGGAGAAGTAACGCCCAGGAGAGAAGCGGATGTCTCCTCCCCATTGCTACGATAGTAATTAGCATATGAAGCAGGAGATGGTAATGGGGCACGGCGGGCGAATGGAGCGGCGCCCAGGAATAATAGTAAGTGCTGGGACATCTCTGGGCGCTGCTCAGTGTAGCCTAATACTTAAATTCTGGACCCATATAAGGTCGTCTTTAACACATAATACAGGAGGCGGGTGCCGGCAGCAGAATCACATAGCCGACACCCTGCCTCTGACAGGGAGCTGCGGTCAGCAGCAGTTAACCCCTCAGGTGCAGCACCTGAGTGGTTAGCTGCCGCTGATTTGCTGCCAGTACCCGCCTCCTGTATTAAGGGTTAATTATCATTGGTGGCACAGTGCTCCCTCCCGTCCCCCATTAAAATGATTGATGGCACAGTGTGCCCGCCCCTCTCAACCCCCCAGTATTAAAATCATTGATGGCAGTGGCAACAGGGTTCCCTCCGCTCCTCTTCATTGGTGGCAGTGGCAGCTTCTGATCGGAGCCCCAGCAGTGTAATCCTGGGGCTCCGATCGGTTACCATGGCAGCCAGGACGCTCCTGAAGCCCTGGCTGCCATAGTCAGCTCCCTGATGACAAAGCACAGAGCAGCAGGGAGAGTGTAAGGTCCTATTCACCCTGATAGAGCTCTATCAGGGTGAATAGGACAAGGGATGAAAAGATCCCAGGTTCTGGCCCCTAAGGGGGGAAATAGTTATTAAATAAAAAAAATAAAAAAATAAAAAAAGTTTAAAAAACCCACCAAAAAATTAAGTATAAATCACCCCCTTTCCCAATTTCACATATAAAATATATAAACAATTAATAAATAAACATATCAGATATTGCCACATCAGAAAAGTCCAAACTATTAAAATATAAAAAAAAAAATTGTGGTGAACGCCAGAACAGAAATAAATCTAATAAAATGAGCGATTCGCCATTTTTTTTAAATGCAGAATGCACGTGGCTTTATTGTTTATTTTTTTTGCGTGGTATCGAATGGTAACGAGCATCGCAATACTTTTTTATGGTATCGAAATCGAATAAAAAATTTGGTATCGCAACAACTCTACTCTGTACACTGCCACTGTATATGTGTGTGCGATTCTGTACACTGCCACTGTATATGTGTGTGTGATTCTGTACACTGCCACTGTATATGTGTGTGTGATTCTGTACACTGCCACTGTATATGTGTGTGTGATTCTGTACACTGCCACTGTATATGTGTGTGCGGTACTGTACACTGTCACTGAATATGTGTGTGTGATCCTGTACACTGCCACTGTATATGTGTGTGTGATCCTGTACACTGCCACTGTATATGTGTGTGCGGTACTATACACTGCTGCTGTATATGTGTGCGATTCTGTATACTGCCACTGTATATCTGTGCGGTATTATACACTGCCATTGTATATGTGTGCGCGGTACTGTACACTGCCGCTGTATATGTGTGCGCGGTACTGTACACTGCCGCTGTATATGTGTGCGCGGTACTGTACACTGCCGCTGTATATGTGTGCGCGGTACTGTACACTGCTGCTGTATATGTGTGCGATTCTGTATACTGCCACTGTATATCTATGTGCGGTATTATACACTGCCACTGTATATGTGTGTGCGGTTCTGTACACTGCCACTGTATATGTGTGTGCGGTACTATACACTGCTGCTGTATATGTGTGCGATTCTGTATACTGCAACTGTATATGTGTGTGCGATTCTGTATACTGCAACTGTATATGTGTGTGCGATTCTGTATACTGCCACTGTATATCTATGTGCGGTATTATACACTGCCATTGTATGTGTGTGCGCGGTACTGTACACTGCCGCTGTATATGTGTGCGCGGTACTGTACACTGCCGCTGTATATGTGTGCGCGGTACTGTACACTGCCGCTGTATATGTGTGTGCGGTTCTGTACACTGCCGCTGTATATGTTGTTAATGTCCATGTTGTTTGGTCCTAGACTTCTTTATATGTTAATTTAAGAGGTGATATTTTTGTCGCTGAAAATAAGGCTTTATAAGGTAAAGGCTCCTAACTTTATTAGCTGGCTCCTAGATTCCAAGGAAATTTGTCAAGCCCTGATGTACGGAGCGCTTTCTCCGTACAGTATTCTAACGAAGTTTTATGCGACTCGACTTCGGATGCTTCACCTGAAGTCGATTCACTAATCTCTATTAATGAGCTGTACTTTAGATTTATCATTGAGACTTTTCTTTAAAAAAAAGTCACAATCTCACTCCAGGAGGAGGGTGGAGTAGAAAAACTGGAGAAGCTTCTCTAGACAAGTGGTAGGTCTAAGGAATAGACAAATTTATCAAGTAACATGAGACATTAGATAAATGTGGCATGAAGTTCTCCAAAATTGACTTCAAATTCTCCCCTCATCATAAATACTTTTATTAAATGTGGAAGAAAAAAAATATGTGAAGAAAAAACCCCTCAAAGTCTCTCCCAGGATTCAAATCTGGGATCTGTACATGCTAAACCAAGCACTTCCCACAAAGCTATAACATTATCGCACTGAGATGCAGTGTTTTCTATCATTCTATATTACTGGTGTCTGTACGATCACATATTGTGCAGATCTCATTGTGGTGAAGCTATAGAACATAGGGGGTCATTTATTAAGACCAGCGTTTTAGACTGCATTAGTACGACATACTCACCTACATACATAACAGATAATCATGGTGTTCAAAATGTATGCATCCTTGGTGGTCTAGGGAGTGAAGGAGCTAAATGAAACAAGCCAGATAATCTGCGGTAGTGCAAGGGTTGACACCAACATCCCCGGTGATTTGTGGTAGTGAAGGGTTTAAGTGACAGATATTGTGAGGGTGGAAAGGTTAAAAGGAAGACCCCGTGAGTGTTTCTATTCAATAGGAGAAGGTTACGCTGGGTTCACACCTGAGCGTTCTGAAAGGAGCACTCTGTATGCGCGATTGTACCGGCGTTTGCAATCGCGCATACAGAGACAAGCGAACGCCCATTGTCGCGCGTCCCCGAAAGTCTATGTACCGTGGGGATCACAGACCCATTCACTTGATCCGCTGTCCGTGCATGCATTACTTTCTTGCGGTGCGGAGGCACGGACAGAAAACCCACGGAAGCACTCCGTAGTGCTTCTGATCAGTGCCTCTGTTCCGCACCGCATCTCCAGGATTGAGCACTCAATCTAGTGAATGGCTCCGCATCCGTAATGCACACAGCCAGTGCCCGTGTATTGCGGACCCACTGTTTGCGGGCCACAATACAGCCACGGCCGGGCAGTGGCCGTGTGCATGAAACCCTAATTGTGCTCCACATCCTCTTTTAGACTTAATCAGCATTCTATATGCCTGATTGCTCAAGAGGCACCAGATGGCCATGCCTCAACTTCCTCATACACTCAACAAATTCCATTAATATACATATATTGTAAACTTTATATCCGTATCCTATAACATTTTGGGGCCTAAAGTTCTCCCCAATTAATAATTTCCTACAGAGGATTGTAGGCCATAAACATTATATAGCTGTTGGTAGAATGCTCATTCAGCTGACTATTCCCAAACTTTTCCTGACATCTAGTGTCAGGAAACAGTCAGGACACCACCATACAAATTTGATGGTTGGAGAGTCCCGTCATAATCGGAAGGTCCATTTGAAGTAGTGTGTGGACACCTTTTTTTCTTTTACCGGCCTACAGGTTCCCTCTAATGAAAACCTCTCCAAATTCCTAAGGTGGTAAAGAGTGAGTGCTTTTACTTGACAACTTTATGTTTCTCATAGTCTCCAACAGATAAAACTGACAGATGAATATGCTCATCTTCTGACCTCACTGAGTAAAAACCCAAACCTCAGACATCTAGACCTGAGCCATAATTTCCTTACTGATGCAAGTGCTGAACATATACAACAACTTATATTGAGTTCACAAACCCTAAAAGAAATTAGGTAAGTACCGCCAAGGCAACTCATATGACCCAACTCTCCTAACAAATAACTCCTCTTCTTAGAATTTATTAGTAAGATTTGTTTCATCTGACACTCTAGAGGCCAAGTAGTGGGTTCGGTTGCAATTATCAGTTCAGGTACCATAGTTCATGGTGTAGATGACTTACTCTTACGGCATGTCTAGTTAGAGCTCTCCAAAAAAGTTATTAGTTGGGTTAAGTAAGTATAGTAATTAAAATATCAATTTTACTCTCCACAGCCATCTGAATCCTCTTTCCCAATGGACCTAGTGTCATGAAGACATCAGATGTCCTGTTAAGGCATGCCTAAAGCCATAGGAACTATAAGTGTGCCTAGAGGCAAAGCGTTCCACTGAAGGGTAGACATTTTCTGCTGGATTTTGTGGGGACATCCTGCTATCCAGCTCTACAACGTTGGTTCCTCTTTGGGCATTCCTGCAGTCTGTATCACAGCAGATAAATGGACTGTCAAAAAGACTGGATGCCCACCCCCGACTTTTCTGGGGCCCCTATAAATATTAGCTATGCCCTGGAAGCCCTAAATGACTGTTTCCCAAGCTACAGCTGATTACCAATCACACTGCCCTTACTTGAACTAAGGGCCAGAAAGCTATTTTCCCTTCAAATGGTGCTCCTCTTTTTCTCTTGGGTCAATCTCCTTTATACTTATTCAGCAGGTACGTCCCTAAGAGAGGATGAGAGGGCCCTGACACAGAAACGGGCAGTAGTCTAGGCATAACTTAGGTTTGTCTTGTCTTGTTCCTTGACTTTATCTTTTGCTTCTGCAGGATTGAGGTAAATGAATTTTCCAAGGAAAAAGAAGGATTCTTACAACAACTTCAAGAACTCCAGCCAGGGTTATCTATCGTTGTATAAAATATAACCGACAGAAGAAGGCACCCAATAACGTGAAATCGGTTAAGGAAGGACATTCTTAAAGGGTTTCCAGGATTACAAAAACACTGCTGCTTGTTTCCATAACAGCACCACCATATGTACATTGGCTATGTTAGATATTGCAGCTAAACTTTATTGAAGTGAAAGGGGCTAAGAAGCAATACCAAACACAACCTGTGGAAAGGAGTGGCGCTGTCTTTGGAAGAAAGCATTAATACATTCCAGGTTAACATCGTTAAAGGCTATATTCCTTGTGCAAAAAGAAAAAATTCAGCAGCAAGAGTCCATCAGTCTGGATATACCCATTCTTAGGAATTCCGGGTCAGGTCCAGGCTCAGAACCCCAGACACACCAAGAAAGGAAAAACTGCAGCACTTCTCCAGTCAATGCAAACTGCGGTTTATTCACATACAGGCATCAGACAAAGTGAGATTGTGACTTACCTAAATCTCTCAGGCTTCAGAAAGACTTATCTAAGTCAACATGTCGTTTTGTTTGATGCCTGTGATAAACAGAGGTCTACCTTGTGGTCTCTAGTATCAGTGTATGATTTTATGTCCTGCAATCTCAATGTGCAATGTGTACTAGGAGAGTCCCTTCGCCTACTCCGTCTCTTACATTTTCTGTAATGAGATTGTGTGAGTGTGTCACATGTACATTGTCGTGCAGTCTGGACCCTATGTGGGGAATAGACATCCCCTCCAGCTGGAATACCAGAGGATCAATAGAAATATCATAGGTTGTATCTCCTTCCTGGTACAACGCACTTATTAATAACTGGAATTATCACAAGGGGTCCAAACACCAGACCCGCCACAGCAGACATTCCCGCATAATAGGGATCTCCCATTCTGGGGCCCCTACACATATCTGGTATTAAAACAACAGGCATGATGAAACATCCATTATGAAAACATGATGGTGCCGTATCTCCATCAGAGTGGATGAAAGGAAACTTGCTATTTCATATCTGCAAGCTGAGTGAGAGAGGTGGAGTATAAACATGTATGCCTTCCCAGTAGGTTGGGCCAAGAATGGGAGGAAGACTGCAGCTCCACCCTCTACCGAACTGGGATTTAAAAAAAAGAGGGATTTTTGACATTTCTGGGGCACAATTTGGGAATCTGATTGACATTTGGTATTTTTCTGCATTTACCCAATCCCCAGAACCAGAAACAAGCCATTAGTTAAAAGGGGATTCAATATTTTATAATGGGTGACCTATCCTCTGGACCCCCGCGATCAGCTGTTTGAGAAGGCACCAGCGCCCCTGTGAGTGCCAGGGCCTTCTGCGTGCTTACCAAATAGTACCATACATTTTATAACGGCTGTGCTTGGTATCGCGCTCAGCTTTATAGGGGTTAACCTGCTTCTAGGCCACATAACCAATAAATGTGTCACTGGCCTACGAAAACCTTACAGAAGGCTGCGGTGCTACTAAACACAACAATGCCTTCTCAAACAGCTGATTGGTGGAGTTCACGGGTGTCGGACTCCGACCGATCAGATACTGATCGCCTATCCTGCAGATAGGTCATCAGTTTAAAGTATAAGAAAAAGTATACGAGTCTTTCTATTTTATGTACCTGTTCACTTATGTGTCCATCTATTTTGTATAGCACAGTAGTTTTGCTGTATTTCAAATCTTATAATTTAATAAGTCACTCCTGGTTGCTCTAACGTGCCCACCTCCTCAAAGTGCTGCTTTGCTTGTTACCGTTGATGCCGGTGTGCTTGTCGTATGCCAGAACGCTGTGCGTTCCTCTGAAGGTGGAGTGTATGTAACAAGGGATTTCCATCAGCCTACTCTTAACCTGATGAGTGGTGGCAGCTTGGGTAAGTGTGCGCTTGATAACATGTGATTTGTGACAATGCCTTAAAAAAAAAACACTTGTTTACATTGACTGGAGGCGTGTTGCAGTTTTTCTTTCCGTGGTATATTCCATTCTTGTGTATCATAATTTGCCGTTGGTATCAGACAAGCTTCATGGGACCACATAAGAAATTGACTCCTGAGGGCACCATCTCGGAAATTCCAGGGGAGAGGTCCCTCAATCTTGATTTTAGTAAATGACATCTTCACATTATTGACAAAGGCAAGTGTAGCCAATTATCTATGTCTTTAAGTATTTTTTGGATCTGGGGTGGGTAATTCAGGTTGTATAATGATTCTGGGGTTCGTCCCAGCTTAAGGCCCAAGTATTTTATGATGTTGCAATTTTGACTAGCGTCCTACCTAAGAGTGAGGCTAGATTATAGGAGTTTTGCACCTGTCCCAGTAGTAACAATTCTCTTTTATCCTCATTTATTTTAAGGCCTGATACATGCCCAAATTCCTTTAGATGTTGTAGTAGTGTGCTTAAATCACTTTGTGGATCTTCTAGAAAAACCAGTAAATCACCTGCAAAAAGTGCATGTTTTATTTCTGTCGACCCTATCTTTATCACTCTAAAATCCTATGCTGAGTGTAAAAAGCATGAGAGTGGTTCAAGTGTCAGATTAAACAGTAATGGCGATAGAGGGCATCTTTGCCGTGTCAAAAAAAATCCACAGGAAAAACGAAGATAAAAACATACTGCACGATATGATATACAAATGTGCGGATGTCCGTGGCCTTAACTGCTCCAGACTTGGATGCTACAGAATCTTGTATATCTGCCTGACTTGTAGCCAGTATTGATTTGCAGCAGTATTGTATTACCTGGCTTTTGTTGCAGCACTCAGGTCTGAAATTGCCATGCTTCCTACTTAGTATAGTTTATAAAAAAAACACTGGGTTTGCATGTTTTAATATTTCATGTTCAATAATACAGAAACTACTTAGTTGATACTAGGTGTGTAGAAAAGGCTATAGGATTGCACCATGAGATAAATGTTAACAGACTACAATTCTAATCATTAATCAGGCAAAGTTCAACAATGAGAAGTCATGAAGGAAAATATGACTGCAATAAAAACCTCAAAAATTAATATTTTCTGGAGAACAGACCAATCATTTGAGATCTCCTAGGCAATTTAAGTGAATGAAAGATAAACTTATCATGATAAGTTCCATCGACCTATGTGATAAGGCCACACCATATTAGTCATACTCCTTCAAAGTGATCACGTGCTTTGGGATTAGCTGCTGAATTTACACCTACCACACGGACGGCACTTTTTTTTAGCTATCTTCCGTTAACCTCTGCAAAACAGAATTGGAAAAAATGAAGAGAAGAATGGTATAGTGAACTCGGTTGAATTTTTGGGAGATTTCAATGAAACAGAAAGATAGGCATTTTTTTTCTCAGCTGAATAAAGAGGACAACAGACGTGGTAAGACACAACTCACTGACCAAAGGAGCTCTGACGGATGTGAAGCCTACAATCCCTACAATAAAGGGGCTGGATGCTTCTGTCTTCTTTTCTACACAATGTCTAAAGAGATGCAATGCAGCTCTATTCAAATAAGGCAGCACAGAGAACTTAGCTAAAAATATATTTCTCTAATAGAAGTATGAATATTTTCCTTTCTAGAATGTTTCTTGCTTTGTCTCCGAGTATAAACGATGGATCCGGTTTCAGAACGAGTTATAACAGAAGGTCAGTGCATCATCTGTGTGTGCTTCTATTTCTCTGTCACGCTCTTTATACTTCTAAAACAACATGGACACGATACGGGCAGTGTGCAGGCCACATTTTTTCCCAGCCCTAGTAGTAGAAATGCCTATTCTTGTCTTCAATATGGACAAGAATAGGTAATGTTCAATAATTTGTGGGGTGGACAAACCGATAGGATCCATTTTTTGCAGTTACCTAGACTTCATTGGTTCAGCTTCTGAATCACAAAAATGCGGATCGGAAGAGGGGCAAAAAAAAACAATCGTCCGCATGAAGCCTTACAGACCTATATTCAACCTAGATATATTTTATACCTTTTACCTCTATCCTCTAGATGAAATTACATATTTCATATCGAAAATCTCTCAGTATGAAGATCATAAGGTGAGGAAGATGTACAAATACTTCAAAGAAGATTTAGCCTTTATTGTAGAATCCATGGACACGCACAGTCTTCTTTCTGAACTTGAGTCTCGGAAAAATGCTTGGACACAGGTAAAAAACAACAAAAAAAAAAAAAAACAAAAAGAAAAACATATATAGTAACCTATATATCATATTATATAAAAATCTGAAAAGAATATCTACACATAGATGGTATGTGTCAACCACAGGCTGTCGATCACATGGGACAAAAATACCGCTACAACACTGTCCTAGTGTTTCAGAATATAACTTCCTTAATATTGTCCCTTATATACAAAAATATAACTACTATAATACTGCTCCAATGTACAAGAATATAACTCCTATAATACTGCTCCTATGTACAAGAATATAACTACTATAATACTGCTCTTATGTACAAGAATATAACTACTATAATACTGCTGCTATGTACAAGAATATAACTACTATAATACTGCTGCTATGTACAGGAATATAACTACTATAATACTGCTCCTATGTACAAGAATATAGCTACTATAATACTGCTTCTATGTACAAGAATATAACTACTATAATACTGCCTCCTATGTACAAGAATATAACTACTATAATACTGCTCCTATATACAAGAATATAACTACTATAATACTGCTCCTATGTACAAGAATATAACTGCTATAGTACTGCCTCCTATGTACAAGAATATAACTACTATAATACTGCTCCTATGTACAAGAATATAACTACTATAACACTGCTCCTATATACAAGAATATAACTACTATAATACTGCCTCCTATGTACAAGAATATAACTACTATAATACTGCTCCTATATACAAGAATATAACTACTATAATACTGCTCCTATGTACAAGAATATAACTGCTATAGTACTGCCTCCTATGTACAAGAATATAACTACTATAATACTGCTTCTATGTACAAGAATATAACTACTATAATACTGCTCCTATGTACAAGAATATAACTACTATAATACTGCCTCCTATGTACAAGAATATAACTACTATAATACTGCCTCCTATGTACAAGAATATAACTACTATAATACTGCTCCTATGTACAAGAATATAACTACTATAATACTGCCTCCTATGTACAAGAATATAACTACTATAATACTGCTCCTATGTACAAGAATATAACTACTATAATACTGCTCCTATATACAAGAATATAACTACTATAATACTGCCTCCTATGTACAAGAATATAACTACTATAATACCGCTCCTATGTACAAGAATATAACTACTATAATACTGCTCCTATGTACAAGAATATAACTACTATAATACTGCCTCCTATGTACAAGAATATAACTATTATAATACTGCTCCTATGTACAAGAATATAACTACTATAATACTGCCTCCTATGTACAGGAATATAACTACTATAATACTGCTCCTATGTATAAGAATATTACTACTATAATACTGCTCCTATGTACAAGAATATAACTACTATAATACTGCTCCTATGTACAAGAATATAACTACTATAATACTGCCTCCTATGTACAAGAATATAACTACTATAATACTGCTCCTGTGTACAAGAATATAACTACTATAATACTGCTCCTATGTACAAGAATATAACTACTATAATACTGCCTCCTATGTACAGGAATATAACTACTATAATACTGCTCCTATGTACAAGAATATTACTACTATAATACTGCCTCCTATGTACAGGAATATAACTACTATAATACTGCTCCTATGTACAAGAATATAACTACTATAATACTGCTCCTATGTACAGGAATATAACTACTATAATACTGCCTCCTATGTACAAGAATATAACTACTATAATACTGCTCCTATGTACAGGAATATAACTACTATAATACTGTCTCCTATGTACAAGAATATAACTACTATAATACTGCCTCCTATGTACAAGAATATTACTACTATAATACCGCTCCTATGTACAAGAATATAACTACTATAATACTGCTCCTATGTACAAGAATATAACTACTATAATACTGCTCCTATGTACAAGAATATAACTACTATAATACTGCCTCCTATGTACAAGAATATAACTACTATAATACTGCCTCTATGTACAAGAATATAACTACTATAATACTGCTCCTATGTACAAGAATATAACTGCTATAATACTGCCTCCTATGTACAAGAATATAACTGCTATAATACTGCTCCTATGTACAAGAATATTACTACTATAATACTGCCTCCTATGTACAGGAATATAACTACTATAATACTGCCTCCTATGTACAAGAATATAACTACTATAATACTGCCCCTATGTACAAGAATATAACTACTATAATACTGCTCCTATGTACAAGAATATAACTACTATAATACTGCTCCTATGTACAAGAATATAACTACTATAATACTGCCTCCTATGTACAAGAATATAACTACTATAATACTGCCTCCTATGTACAGGAATATAACTACTATAATACTGCCTCCTATGTACAAGAATATAACTACTATAATACTGCCTCCTATGTACAAGAATATAACTACTATAATACTGCTCCTATGTACAAGAATATAACTACTATAATACTGCCTCCTATGTACAAGAATAGAACTACTATAATACTGCTCCAATGTACAAGAATATAACTACTATGTAGAGACTATACTGATGTCCTTGCTGCATCTTTGTTGCGTCTCTACGCAATTTCCAGAGAGGGAAAGGTTTTTACTTGATTTTTGCACGCCATAAATCCGCAAGTATACCTGTATATCATTTGCATTGAATAGCTCCTGTTCTTGTTGGTGCCGGCAGGGCAGATATTCTGCCTTGTCACTGTTTCTTTTGTGCAGAACTTTTTGGACCAAATATGCACGGTGCTATTTCGCACCAGTTCAGCGGGTGGCGCAATTTGGACGCCATTATGAAGAAATGGTTCCACTTTGTACCCCCCCCCCCCTACCTACCAGGGTTATCTTGGCACAAACCTGGTACATGTGCCTAATTGCATGGCTGCTCACGCCCGCTTCACTGCAGCTAAGTGACCTGCTGCAGTGTTGCTGGCATGGGAGTCATTATACAGTACTATTTGTCATGTTGACAGAGTCTTTAGTTGTGATGTTATTAGTTCACCCCCTAGATGCGGTCAATGTGTATGGCTGGAGTTCTCCGGTTCCAAGGTTGCCTCATTCTTGCAATGATGTCGTCCATTAAATGTACAACGTACAATGTTAGGGGCTTTAACACCCCACAAAAGCGCTCTCAGGTCATCCGTCTGCTAAAAAAGAATAATACAGATATCTGCTTCTTTCAGGAGCTGCATTTTAAAGAGACACATATACCCAAAATTCAAAACCCATACTTCCAGCACTGGTATTTTAGTGCTTTTGAAAAGGCAAAGAGAGGGGTGGGTATTGCTATTTCTAAGAGAGTACCATTCACATTGATATCTAAGCTGACGGACCCTGAGGGCCGCTTCATATTCGTGAAGGGCCTCATTGGCACACAAAAGGTTACGCTTGTCAGTTTATACAGCCCTAACCGTGGTCAGAAACGATGGATCAAGATCACTCTGAGTAAACTGGAGCTATTCGCTGAAGGGATTAGGTTAATTGGGGGAGACCTCAATGTCACGTTGAATCCCATCATTGATGCCTCTGATGGTTCCTCCCAGTTAACCCAGTCAGCACTAGGATGTATAAACAGATACATTTCAGATATGAACCTGCTAGATGTCTGGCGACTAGCCCACCCAGATACTAGGGACTTTACTTTTTTCTCTGCACCGCACAAATCGCATAAACGGTTAGATTACATCTTACTGTCCAGCAACGCCGTAGATATGGTGGAGTCGGCTGACATAGGTGTTGTGACCATCTCTGACCACGCCCCAGTCTCTGCTGCCCTCAGATTCTCCAGCTTACCAGCCTCAAGTAGACAGTGGCGTCTAAACGAGACGTTGTTAGATAGACAAGCAGATACCTTAATCCTAGGGCAAAAATTAAGGGACTTCTTTGTGACCAATGCGACACCCGGCATGCCCCAGACAACACTTTGGGAGACACACAAAGTGGTTATCCGGGGAGAATTAATAGCCTTAGGCAGTAGAGTCAAGAAAGAGAAACAAAAGATCATACATGATCTCTTGGTTCAGATAGCAGATAAAGAAGCGGTCCATAAACGGTCTAAAGCAATAAAAGTTCAGACCGAACTGAACCAGCTGAGATCGCAGCTAAAAGACCATTTAAACATTCAAAACGCTAAAGCCTACCAATACGCCCAATATAAACATTATTCCCACGGGGACAAGGGATCTAAGTTAACGTCTTCCCTCACGAAACAAAAGAGAGATTCCATGTTCATTCCCAACATTAAATCCAGAAATGGAAGTATGCTGCATAAAACAGCTGATATTGCAGAGGAATTCCAGGAATTCTACAAACAACTCTATGGCCTATCGGATCCAGATCACCCAGACCCTTCATTACAAGAAGCAACAGACTTGTTTCTGAGAGGCCTTAGTTTACCCCAGATAACCCCCCAAGAAGGTGATACCTTATTAGAGCCAGTCACTGAACTCGAAGTAAAAACCCTACTAACCTCTATGCCCATGGGTAAAAGCCCTGGCCCGGATGGATTCCCGGTGGGCTATTACAAAAAATTCCCAGATATATTGATACCCCATCTGGTAACGTTGTGCAATGCACTCCTGAATGGGGAAACCCTACATAAACAATCTTTGGAGGCCACAGTTACCATACTCCCAAAACCTGGGAAAGATCCCCTTCTCTGCGGTAGCTATAGGCCAATCTCGTTACTTAACGTAGATATAAAAATATGGTCCAAACTCCTAGCAACGCGGCTGAGTCGCCTGCTCCCCAAACTCATCCACCCCGACCAATCTGGCTTTGTTCCAGGGAGGGAAGGGAATCACAATTCGTGTAGGTTGATTACTGCGATACAGTGGGCCAAAAAGAAAAACCTCCCCTTAGCGCTTCTTAGTGTTGATGCGGAGAAGGCCTTCGACCGGGTGAGCTGGGACTTTATGAAAAGGACAATGTCGAGGTTTGGAATCCCGACAAGATTTCAGGAGGCTGTCATGTCATTATATAAAGGTCCGAGTGCAAAAATCAGGGTCAACGGTACATTGTCTCCATCCTTCCCTATCTGTAACGGGACGCGTCAGGGCTGCCCCCTATCTCCCGCCTTGTATATACTGGTCATGGAGACCCTCCTTCAGGCCATTAGGGAGCATGTGGATATTCGGGGGGTGAAAACAGGAAATAACGGTGCAGAATATATTAACGTGGCTTATGCCGACGATTTACTGATCATGGTCTCCAACCCGGTCGAGGCCTTCCCGCATCTTTTGAAGCTATTTGAGGAGTATGGTAGGCTATCGAATTACAAAATGAATTATTCCAAGTCAGAAGCTTTAAATATTACTGCCCCGGCGAGCTCCATAGCCATTTTAAAAACCACTACGCCCTTCAAATGGCAACCCTCATGTGTTTCCTATCTGGGGGTCAAGATCTCCGCGTCCACGGACGATCTATTCCGGCTCAATTATACTCCCCTAATAACAGAGGTCCAAAAACTGCTTCAATCACTACGCCTCCCCTACTCCTCTTGGATGGGAAGGAAAAATATCCTAAAAGCGTTTGTCCTTCCAAAAATTATGTACGTATTACAAATGTTGCCAATATTTCTACCTAACTCGTACTTTACAAAGCTCCGTAGGCTGTTTGCGACTTACTTGTGGGGTGGGAAGAAGGCTAGGGCCCCTCACCAGAGGCTAGTACTGGGGCGTGGTCATGGAGGTATAGCACTGCCAGATGTCCAAACATACTACAGGGCCATACACCTGAAGAGGTGGTTGCAGCTCCACTCCCCTGCCTATCACACATTGGGCACGGAATTGGAACTAGTACAGCTTACCCAACAGCAGAAAGCAGCTTTATGGGGTCAATCAAATGCATCACTGCATTCCCACGTGCTCCTAAAGGGCACCAGTCTGGTCATTAAACAGCTCAACAAGGCCTACGGGCTCCTACAGAACCCTCCCGGTTCGATGCCAGCAGACCTCATACCACACACTATCCAACCTCCAGGTACTCAGGTCTCACAGATTTGGCACAGATTCAGAAGTTTTTCCACAGCCGAATTTATAGGGAAAGTACGCGGCACCCTGTCGGAGCAACACCCACTCAGCCTGGTTTGGAATGCAGCCAACTTCCTAGACCTAATATCTATAAAAGCTGCTGGGAAACAGCTACTCACCCAGAAACCATGTGTACTGACCTCGACATGGTTCGAGAAGTTAGCAAACCCCCCCTCCCCTCAACGCAAATTGATATCTAACATATATATGGCCTTGAATACGCCTCAGCGCCACATAACCCCACAATATGTTCACACCTGGGCCAACGACCTTCAGACCACTTTCTCAGAGACGGATATTCTCCGCATGCACGCACACTCGCATGGCTTCTCCCGCTGTGTGAAGATCCAAGAGCATTCATATAAGGTTCTCACGCAGTGGTACCTTACCCCCAAACAACTATTTCTTAGTGGCTTGAGTGACCACGACAAGTGCTGGAGATGTGGGGAGGAAGGTGGCACTCTTCTTCACATTTTCTGGTCCTGCCCTAAAATAAGAGGATATCGTCTCCCAGATCATTAATGAAATTCTAAACATTAAACTGACATTATCCCCTCAACTGGTTCTTTTATGGCTCCCAACAAAAGACCTATCGCCATCAAAGAACAAGCTTCCTACACACCTGATCCAAGCTGCACGCTTACTTATCCCCCAAAAGTGGCTGAGTGTAGATCCCCCTACAATCTCTCAATGGTTAAACAAACTGGACCATATACACCGTATGGAGGAACTAGCGGGATGGGAGCTTAGGACACACGAGAAACATAAGAAGTTATGGGCCCCCTGGGTTGCGTACAGGCGCGCGAATGGTACTTCAGCATCTTAGCGATTTTTGACGGACAACAACCTTATGAAAGCCCCATAGTTGTGACAGACACATTAGCAAGAACGGAAGAAACCAACCGTCTTCCTCTATTTGGAACCATCAAATGTACCTCAATAGCCTTAGACCGTATCTGTCCAGTTCTAGGGACATTTTGTACCCCTCCTCCCTCTTTCCCCCTTCCCCGCTCCCCCTAACTCCCCCCACCCTCCTTATTGGTTCGTGTTGACCTTACCTACCTCAGGTTACACTTTGATTGTCAATTGCCAATATTTGCTGACCTAGACATGAAAAAATGCACCTTTCATATGTCTTAAGTATAATGTCTATGCATATGTCAATTGCGAGTATGATTGTATGTAACAATCTTGACTTATACATCATTGTATGTTGTGCTTTTTCTTTGATGCTTTTCAATAAAAAGACAATTGACAAAGAATATAACTACTATAATACTGCCTCCTATGTACAAGACTATAACTACTATAATACTGCCTCCTATGTACAAGAATATAACTACTATAATACTGCTCCTATGTACAAGAATATAACTACTATAATACTGCTCCTATATACAAGAATATAACTACTATAATACTGCTCCAATGTACAAGAATATAACTACTATAATACTGCCTCCTATGTACAAGAATATAACTACTATAATAATGCTCCAATGTACAAGAATATAACTGCTATAATACTGCTCCTATGTACAAGAATATAACTACTATAATACTGCTCCTATGTACAAGAATATAACTACTATAATACTGCTCCTATGTACAAGAATATAACTACTATAATACTGCCTCCTATGTACAAGAATATAACTACTATAATACTGCCTCCTATGTACAAGAATATAACTACTATAATACTGCTCCTATGTACAAGAATATAACTACTATAATACTGCTCCTATATACAAGAATATAACTACTATAATACTGCTCCTATATACAAGAATATAACTACTATAATACTGCTCCAATGTACAAGAATATAACTACTATAATACTGCCTCCTATGTACAAGAATATAACTGCTATAATAATGCTCCAATGTACAAGAATATAACTGCTATAATACTGCTCCTATGTACAAGAATATAACTACTATAATACTGCTCCTATGTACAAGAATATAACTACTATAATACTGCTCCTATGTACAAGAATATAACTACTATAATACTGCCTCCTATGTACAAGAATATAACTACTATAATACTGCTCCAATGTACAAGAATATAACTACTATAATACTGCTCCTATGTACAAGAATATAACTACTATAATACTGCCTCCTATGTGCAAGAATATAACTACTATAATACCGCTCCCTATGTACAAGAATATAACTACTATAATACTGCTCCTATATACAACAATATAACTACTATAATACTGTTCCTATGTACAAGAATTCAACTACTATAATACTGCCTCCTATGTACAAGAATATAACTACTATAATACTGCTCCAATGTACAAGAATATAACTACTATAATACTGCTCCTATGTACAAGAATATAACTACTATAATACTGCCTCCTATGTGCAAGAATATAACTACTATAATACCGCTCCCTATGTACAAGAATATAACTACTATAATACTGCTCCTATATACAACAATATAACTACTATAATACTGTTCCTATGTACAAGAATTCAACTACTATAATACTGCCTCCGATGTACAAGAATATAACTTCTATAATACCGCTCCAATGTACAAGAATATAACTACTATAATACTGCTTCTATGTACAAGAATATAACTACTATAATACTGCCTCCTATGTAAAGGAATATAACTACTATAATACTGCTCCTATGTACAAGAATATAACTACTATAATACTGCTCCTATGTATAAGAATATAACTACTATAATACTGCCTCCTATGTACAAGAATATAACTACTATATACAAAAATATAACTACTATAATACTACCTCCTATATACAAAAATATAACTACTATAATACTGCTCCTATGTACAGGAATATAACTACTATAATACTGCTCCTATGTACAAGACTATAAGTAGTATAATATTGCTCCTATGTACAAGAATATAACTACTATAATACTGCTCATATGTACAGGAATATAAATACTATAATACTGCTCCTATATACAACAATATAACTACTATAATACTGCTCCTATATACAACAATATAACTACTATAATACTGCTCCTATATACAACAATATAACTACTATAATACTGCTCCTATGTACAAGAATATAACTACTATAATACTGCTCCTATGTACAAGAATATAACTACTATAATACTGCTCCTATGTACAAGAATATAACTACTATAATACTGCCCCTATGTACAAGAATTCAACTACTATAATACTGCCTCCGATGTACAAGAATATAACTTCTATAATACTGCTCCTATGTACAAGAATATAACTACTATAATACTGCTCCTATGTACAAGAATATAACTACTATAAGGGCTCATTCAGACGGCCGTATGCTGTCCGCAAAAATACTGAATGCTATCCGTTTTTTTGCGGATCCGCAAAAAAACGGATAGCATTCAGTATTTTTGCTGACCCATAGACTTCAATAGGGCCATGTCCTGATTTTTCACGGACAAGTATAGGACATGTTTCATTTAGGGCTCATTCAGACGGCCGTATGCTATCCGCAAAAATGCGGATCCGTTTTTTTGCGGATTAGATGCTGACCTATTCACTTCTATGGGGCCCTTTTCTATTCCAAGGTTCCGCAAAATAAATGAAACATGTCCTATACTTGTCCGTGAAAATCAGGACATGGCCCTATTGAAGTCTATGGGTCAGCAAAAATACTGAATGCTATCAGTTTTTTTGCGGATCCGTTTTTTTGCGGATCCGCAAAAAAACGGATAGCATTCAGTATTTTTGCGGACAGCATACGGCCGTCTGAATGAGCCCTAATCCAGGACTCTCTCCACCTCAACTTCTATCTTATTGAAGAGAATCGCCACATCGTCATTTCTCTCCCACCCGAAGGACCAGAAAGATGCTCCATGTCTCCAGTCTCTCTTGGCTGCAAACACCTGAGCATTGCTCTTCAAAAAAGTCTCTTGCAAGAAGATGTCTGATCTTTCCTGAGACAGACGCTGGTAGATCGCCTGCCGTCTGTTCTTAGTCTTCACACTGTTCACATTTTTAGAGCTGATTCTCAGCTTCATCCAGGTCACTTAGTTTTCTTACCCTTTTTTCTCCTTCCACTACTGTGACCTGTAGTGCCCCATCTTTTGGTGGACACTGGAGGGTCAGGTTCATCTTCCAGAGGGTCACCATCAGGGTTATGTGAAGAAACATACTCCATTTCTGCCTTTTCTTCTGACTCTTCTTCCCGTAGCGCATCGTACTGCCCGGAGGTTATGGCCAGCACTGGCGGATCCAGGGTTTTCTTTGCTGTAGTGCTGTTCTTTCTTTTTACAGTCTGGAACCGCTCTTCATCCACAGATGACCTCCTGAGCTTCCTGAGCCCTACAGCTGGACCATCAGGCTTTGTAGACGTAGAGGGCAGTTCTTCAGGCGATTTGGCAACTGGTTTACTGGTCACTTTACTCTGCAGATGAGAATTCTCTTCAGTGGCTGGTACTTGTAGTGGTAAAAGGTGGTACTTTAGTTTCCACAGCAGGATTTCTGGATTTCAGAGCTTTTTCAATGGCTGGTACTTGTGGTTCAGCAGATGTTGGTACTTGTAATGGAGTAGATGGGCTATGAGTCTCTAAATCTGCCGGTACTTGTAGTGCATCAGGAGGGTCATCACTCTCTACAGCAGGGTCACTAGTACTTTGCATTACTTCAGTATGAAGATTACCAGTTTCTGGGACTGTATCTGCTCTTGCAGTGACATCCTCCTGACCTTCCTCCATTTCCTCTGAGAAGATCTCATCACTGCCTTTATTATGATCTGCATGCGGACAATCCCGGAACATATGACCAGATCCTAAACACAGGTTACAGATAACTGGAACGGTCCACAAAATGAGCACTTAATACGGGATCAGTTGATGGCGAGGTGCCTGCCCCCACATCTGTGACACAGCCTCGGCTGACCGGGGTAGTAGCATATCCCTCTCTCTGAGCCCAGGTAGAAGGAGTGCGGCAGATGTCTGGTCACACCATTGTTCTGCGCTAGTTGTATCATCACGGTGTATCCGCCATTCCAGATGTTTTCCTCATCATAGATTTTTCCCGGATGACTCTTCAACAGACACTGTCTGCTCAGCCAATGCTCCAGATCTGCCAGCGCCACCACCTCAGACTGGAACAAGATGGTGGCCTTCACTACCTGAGGCTTGGACAGCTGGATCACCTGTAGATGCTCCCAGATTGACTGTTCTTTCGCGTCATTGTATATATTCCAGAATAAGTCCAGATCATACTAAAGCTTAAAGCTGATGTCATAGATCCTGCTGGAGGGGATATGGATCAGGGCGTATACCTCAGAGGCCTTAAATTTCATGAAGTCCTTCAAAAGAACTTTCCCTATGTACAGTCTGGAGAGGAGGTTTTCTTCTGGACCTGTATACTTAATCCTGACAGCGTTCCTTCTCAGAGGTGGAGGGTTAGCCGGCCTTGTAACATTGGAGAACAGTCTCCTGAATTGTGGACGGTCAGCAAGAGTATCAGTGCTGGGCCTCTCCTCTACAGGCTTACTGACTCCAGATTGTCATGCAGATCCACCTATGTCTGCTCCAGACCGCTGTGTACCTGACACTGTGGACGGCTGAGGGTCCTGTATACTAACCTCCATGTCTGCTCCAGTCTGTGTAGTCGTCTCCTCTGAGAGCTGACTTTCATCCACAGCACTGAGCGGGGTCTCAATCACAGCACTGAGCGAGGTCTCATCCACAACACTGAGCGGGGTCTCCTCTACAGCACTGAGCGGGGTCTCCTCCACAATGTCCATATATGAAGCACTCTCCTGCTCACACACAGGGTTGCTGTTCTCATTCACTTCACCAGAGTTACAAGCTGAGTCCACTACAATTAACCCCTTGTTGGATGGCTCACTTTGCTTCATAGTATTCCCAGCATTTTCAGAGACTGCTCAGACTCCATACATAGTGACCCTCCAGGCGCTGCACCCACACATCTCTGAGGGTTCCTTGCTTCACCATATTATGCACATTGCCGCAATTCTTTTTTATTTATATGATTTCTTTCATCTTCACATTCTGGGCTGTGGCCTCCCTCTTTTTCTCCCTTGCCCAGTTTTCCACTTTAGGTATTGTGTTTTTACCTTTATCTAGTTTATCTTTTAATATATCAAGTTCACGTGTGCAGTCATCCAGGCATTCATACTTCATCAGCTTTTTCTTGGGATCAGCCTCTGTCTTTATCTCATCTCTTAACTTAGAAATGCACCTTTCCAGTTTAAATAAACTTTTCTTTGTCACAGTTGTACTCAATCCAGAAGCACTACAAGTTTCAGTTGACTCACCAGACACCATTTCCAGATCATCGCTTCCACCATCTCCATGCTGCAGGCCACACTCCAAGCTCTGGGCTTTCCCAGGATCATCAGCCCAGCTCCCCTCCCCTCCCCTCCACCTGGGTCAGAAGCCATGCCCCCTCCCTGCAGGGAGCTCAACAGCACACGTCTATCCTCTCCTATGGACAAGAATATAACTACTATAATACTGCCTCCTATGTACAAGAATATAACTACTATAATACTGCTCCTATGTACAAGAATATAACTACTATAATACTGCCTCCTATGTACAAGAATATAACTACTATAATACTGCTCCTATGTACAAGAATATAACTACTATAATACTGCCTCCTATGTACAAGAATATAACTACTATAATACTGCTCCTATGTACAGGAATATAACTGCTATAATACTGCTCCTATGTACAAGAATATAACTACTATAATACTGCTCCTATGTACAAGATTATAACTACTATAATACTGCCTCCTATGTACAAGAATATAACTGCTATAATACTGCTCCTACGTACAAGAATATAACTACTATAATACTGCCTCCTATGTACAAGAATATTACTACTATAATACTGCTCCTATGTACAAGAATATAACTACTATAATACTGCTCCTATGTACAAGAATATAACTACTATAATACTGCTCCTATGTACAAGAATATAACTACTATAATACTGCTCCTATGTACAAGAATATAACTACTATTATACTGCTCCTATGTACAAGAATATAACTACTATAATACTGCTCCTATGTACAAGAATATAACTACTATAATACTGCTCCTATGTACAAGAATATAACTACTATAATACTGCTCCTATGTACAGGAATATAACTACTATAATACTGCTCCTATGTACAGGAATATAACTACTATAATACTGCTCCTATGTACAAGACTATAACTACTATAATACTGCCTCCTATGTACAAGAATATAACTACTATAATACTGCTCCTATGTACAAGAATATAACTACTATAATACTGCTCCTATGTACAAGACTATAACTACTATAATACTGCTCCTATGTACAGGGATATAACTACTATAATACTGCCTCCTATGTACAAGAATATAACTACTATAATACTGCTCCTATGTACAAGAATATAACTGCTATAATACTGCTCCTATGTACAAGACTATAACTACTATAATACTGCTCCTATGTACAGGGATATAACTACTATAATACTGCCTCCTATGTACAAGAATATAACTACTATAATACTGCTCCTATGTACAAGAATATAACTGCTATAATACTGCTCCTATGTACAAGAATATAACTACTATAATACTGCTCCTATGTACAAGAATATACCTACTATAATACTGCTCCTATGTACAGTAATATAACTACTATAATACTGCCTCCTATGTACAAGAATATACAGTAAGTACTATAATACTGCCTCCTATATACAATCATTTAACTACTATAATAATGCTTCTGTGTACAAGAATATAACTGCTATAATATTGCTTCTATGTACAAGAATATAACTACTCTAATACTGCCGCCTAGAGTATAACTAGTATTGTAATCCCTCCCCGCAGTACAATATAACCAGTGTTCTGCATGTATAGGTATAAAATGCTGTAATGCTGCTCCCTATAAATAGTAATAAATATGTATTTCTTTTTCCATAACCCACTAACCCCGTGTTCCATTTGATTACCTTATCTCCTGGATAAAGACATATGAATGTATTTTATATTGTTCTCAGACGCCATGTGAATTTCAGTCCTTTTCACAAATGAAGACTGACCTTGGCCCCTCTACATATTCGGAGAAACTGGTGGAAGCAATGTTACGCGTGGGGAAGAGAGGGGTAATAGCTTTCTGGGGCAGCCTCTTTTCTGTAGAGTCTGCACGCTCACATCCCAACTTGATAACGCTACTGGAAGAGATCAACCATGCAGGTAACTAAATCACTGCACCATTATACCATCATAACCCTTCATGTTTTAATTAGTTGGATCTGGCATGCATCTGACCTAATTAACCCTTGACTGGATGATTTTCCATTTTCTACTCCCTGTCTTCCTGGAGGTATAACTTTTATGTTATAGTTTTATGGGTTTTGGTTTTACCGTGTTCCCAACACTGACCTGTGCCCTTCATTCTCCAGGACAGTATGCTTTTAGTGTTACCACATTTATATAGTTTTTTTTTGTGTTTTAATACAAAAAAATTGGGGAAAAAGATTTTTTTCGTTGCATTGCCATTGTCACAGCCTATGGTGTACCCTCTGACACTATCGCCACATTTGCTGTTGGCTGCAGCAACGTGTTGCTGTGAGAGCATGCGGTGGCCGTGTCTTGGCCTTCTGGGTGATTGCCATGACATGGTTGCCATGCATGTTGTTGCCTGCGGCAACGTGTAGCTTTCTATGCTTTTGTGTGCACTCCCCCTTTAAGTGGCTTCCTTCCCTTGTCTGGTGTTGGAAGGGTTAACTCCCTTCCTAGTGTTTTGTTAACACTGGGTTTATGTGTGTGGCTGCTTGGGCTATTTAGCCTCTGCTGGATGCCTGAAGATGAGACGTACTCCAGCCATGGTGTATGCTGGAGCTATCCTCCTGGTCTTCATATTCCATCTGTCCAGTGAGGGCCACCCTTGTGCTCATAGATGTTTTTATGGTGTCTCACGTTTATTGCAGCTATGGGTGTCCTGGGTTCCTGTGTGGTTGTGGTGTGTGCGGTGTCCTTTTAATGTTGGTGTGGACACCAGCACTTCTGCATGGGTTCCAGTCAGTGTGTCTGTGGCAGGTAAGTGTGCTATAGGTCTCGCTTACCTGCCATCTCTATAGCTGTATGTGTTCCCCTCTCCTTGCAGCCTGGCCTCAGATAGAGACTCTTGTTCCTCCGTGTCGTGGATTAACAGGTCATCTCTCCCCTGCTCCTAAGTGAGGGATTTTCAGGGCGACTCAGGATATTAGGTATCCAGTGTATGATCTGTCCCACCATCGGGGTCCGCTCATATGGTGAGGAGTCAGGGAGAGGATTAGGGACGCAGTAGGAGGTGACCTGCTCCCTTATTACTCCTTTTGGCCAGGCTGAACCCCTTTACCCTTTGACACCGCACAGTTGGGGGTTTCCCCCCACTCCCCGCCATGACAGCCATATTTTGACCCTCATAACATTTTTATACTTCCATCTATGGGTTAATTGTTTGCAAGGCGATCAGCAGTTTTTATAGATACCATGACTTTTTAAACACCTTTTAATCCATTTCTCTGGGGAAGGAACATTTAGATTTTTGTTTTTCGTTACAGCGTTCACCACACAGGATAAATAGGTTTATTTTTTATTATTTCAGGCATTTTGAGATGCAGCCATGCCTAGGATTTTTTAATTGTTTGTTTTTATTATGGAAAAAACTCTTTTTTACTTTTTTAAGCCCCTCCATCCCAGGAGGCTTTGCTTTGATTTCAATATGTTCCTATGGAGCCCTACCACCTAGACTCTGTTTCTTAGGAGAGACATAGACTATTGCAAACAATGAACTAAGATCGGGGAAGCTGTCAGGGTCTTGGGAGCACAGTGCTCCTGGGGAAAGCATCCTGAGATGCCGTGGTCACAAGTGACCTGGTTAAATGTTTGCAATCTGTGTTGTCGTCAATCATTGGCAATAGCCCCGGCTCAGGGCTCCATTTATAATAAGAGACATCTGCCATACAGGTACAGCGCATGTCGGTATAGGAGATTTGGATCTATATGAAAAAAAATAACACTGTGTAGAGAATCTAAAATGACACAACATCTGTTACTACAACATGCCTAGCCCTATATTCATGTATAATACCATTCATATTAAACAATATCCTCATGTAATGACTTTTTTTTGTAGGCGATAATCTCATAGAACAGATCATACTAGATAAACACGGTCCACATTTGTCTCCAGAGCTGAAAGGTAAGTAGCTCCATGTGTAGAAAGGCAAAATACAGTAACAGCCATGAATCACGAGCCTTCCACTAATGATGGCAAAAATGGTAATATATTACTCCTATATAAAAGGAACATTTATAATACTATCCAAACGTCTGATTTATTTTGACACACTAATGTACTCTGTTCTTCCAGATATTCAGAAGCTTCATAAGAAACATCTGAAGCAGAAAAACCAGTATTTAGTGGAACACAGGCCACCAGGGTGCACCCTGGAGTTACAAAGCTTTAACATTAATGAGCGCTATGTAAACATTGTTGTAATCTCTAGTAAGCAAAGAAAGCTACAATGTGAAAACGAGCTTGTAACGGCTGGGATAAAACATGAGGAACACATGTATGAAAAAAGAACTGCTGTGGAACGTATTGTCCCGAACAAGCTATTCCGGTGGTGTCATCAAATAGGGTGTGTACCTCGTACAGTGTTGGTGAGGGGAGTACCAGGGGTGGGGAAGACCACGTTGATGAAAAAAATTGTCTGCGACTGGGTGAATAAAAAACTGTACCAGCGATTTGCTTTTATTTTCTTCTTCAAATTCCGGACACTTAATCAACTTAATAATGTCAGTTTGGAGATGATGATCCTTCAAGAATATCCTCATCTGCAGAATGATATTGAAAGCATCTTACAAAATCCACAAGAACTGCTTTTTATATTCGACGGCATGGATGAATCCATTCACTCAATCGATTTCTATTCGAATAAACAGTTGAGTAACGTAAAAGAGGTGAACAGTCTTGGTGTGGTTGTAGTTAGTTTGGTTAGACAGTCACTTCTCCGTGGCTGCTATGTGCTATTGACAAGTCGCCCAACCAAACTGTCATCAATAGGTACGGGTGTTTTTCACAGGGTATCTGAAATCATGGGGTTCTTTCCTAAGGAAAGGAAAATATACTTTGAAACATTTTTCAAAAATAAGGACATTTCTGATAAAATTTTTCAGTATGTGAAGGAGAATGATACATTGTATACTTTCTGTTATATCCCGTCATACTGCTGGATCATCTGTACAGTATTATCTATGAGCTTCCAGCCAAGAAGAAGTGATCAGCCGGCGTCATTATTACCCAAAACCGTCACTCAACTCTTTACAATATTTGTGGCCCATATCTTGTCCAATCACAGCCTGCATAAAAGTGACGCTCAGAAGCTCCTACAGTCTATAGGATGGATGGCAGAATATGGAGTCATGAATCGCAATATCATATTCGATGAAAGAGATCTGTTAACTTTCAAAGTGAATGCATCTTCTCAACTTCTATCAAGCTTTATGATTGAAACTGACCAACCTCCAAATGTGACCTTTTCTTTCCTACATCTTACAATTCAGGAGTTCTTTGCTGCCTTGGTTCACTACATGGACTATAACCAAGAGAAACTTCAGGAATCACTTCGAAAAGCCCAAACCTGCGATGACAGTCGTGGTGAAATATTTCTTCGCTTTCTCTGTGGCCTATCGGATGTATCCACTGGGTCTATTTTGAAGAGAGATCTTGGAAAATTGTCTACTGAAACTTCAAGGATTGTCATTGAGTGGCTTCTAAAGACCATCCAAGAAACATGGAAGGAGAATGAATACAAAGATGATAACAGAAAGCTCCTGGGGGCATTTGTCTATCTTTTTGAGACCCGAAATGAAGCACTTGTTTTGAATTCTTTGGGATCATGCCAAAGTTTTGATTTTTCCTATGTCCCTTTGACTCCTTTAGACTGTAGCATATTTCCATTTATCCTGGAATCATGTAAAGAGACAGAGAGGCTTAATCTAGAATCATGCGGCATTCAAAATGAGGGACTAGAAAGACTTTCCCGAGCGCTGCATACTATTAAGGACGTCAGGTAAAACTTCACTTCTTTTATTTCTGTAAGGTTGCTTTCACACGGTCAGTGTTCGGTCAGTCATTTCTATCAGTGATTTTTAACCAAAACCAGGTGTGGGTCAAAAACACAGAACAGTATACATTATCTCTACCAGTGATGGATATCAATGTCTGTAAGCAGTTTTGGAGTAAGACCTTATGTTACATGTCAATCTCTTCAGTGACATTTTATATACAGCACTTAGAATAGTCTTGGAGATAAGAAGTGGCATATAGCAGATTTTGTTATCTTTTCATTCCAGCTTGTGGAAGTCTCTGTACACTTAAGTGTGCTCCACCTGCAATACTGTGATATTTTCTGATTTACCTCATCTTTCTTAATAGCTATTTTATAATTTCACTAACTTTCTATAGCCTTCGTGATAACCGTCTAATGGATGAAGACGTCCACTTGATATGTTCTGCATTAAATCAACCAAACTGTATGATCCAGAGGCTGTGGTAAGTTGCTGTCACAGTCAGATGGTCAGATGGAAGACTCATTTCTGTGTAGAATTACAGACTATGTCAGGCTAGTTTCTAACTAGCGTTAGGCATTTCCGGCAGGCTGTTTGGGCAAGGAGCAGCCTGCCAGATCTGTCTGCATTATAGGCATTGCCAGAAGCATCTCCGTCTGGCCCCACTGACTAAGATGGGAACCAGCGGAGATCCGGCCACAACCTGGCAGACACGGTGCACAGGCTACTTCTCTGCATGTTTGTCTAGCGCTAGCGTGAAACTAGCCTAACCAATTAAATAGATACATTTTTTAATACTCTATTCAAACTTACTGAGAATGCCATAATATCCACATTTTGTTAGGGGTCATCAAAGCAGAATGTGTTGTCTTGCGATTACCTGACTCTCTGTTAAGATTTATAACAGTGAATAGAGGACAGGAAAGAAGGGATAGGAGGGAGGTGTAGCTGCAGTTACATAATAGGGGAAGACACCCATCTGTCTCCAGCAAAGGGGAGAAAAAAGGCCAAAATCAGGTTACACTATTTAATGGCCCATGGAGGGATCATTTTTAAGAGGTCATGATTTAACCCTAAATTACACAAGCTACGTTGATCAATTTGAAGATTTGGGGTTAGACGTTGCTATGTTGGTGTAGATAGACACTTTTCAGATTTTTTTTAAAACAATTTAGGTTTAGTTCATTGCTCATAATATATTATGTTTTTCTCCCTTATTAAACAGTTTGAGCAGTAATAGTCTGACTCACAATTGCTGTCCTCATTTGGCATTCGCAATAACTAAAAACCAGTCCCTGAAAACACTTGACCTGTCATACAACAGCCTTTCTGGACCTCAGTTCAGTGACTTGATGGAAGTTCTGTCCAGTTCAGCCTGCAGGATAGAGGAACTGCTGTGAGTATACATGTTCTAGAATGTATGTGGTATATGGTGCGCCTGTCTATAACAATAACATAGGTTAAAGTAAATAGACAATTGTCACCCAACACTGAACATAAAAATATTGACTTTGAGCTTATCCTAAGAAGTTATCCTAGAAGTCCCCTGGTATTCACAATTTAAACCCTATACGGGGACCTGGTGTTTGCTGCAGGGGAAAAACCAGGCTGCTACCTCTTGGGGTTGTCCGCGTGTGGATGAAAGCTGACCAATGGGGGTTAGAGATACTGGTATGAAATACCATGGGATCCGGCAAAACTGTAGTCAGAGACAGGCGGAGGTAAAGGCAGACAGAGTACCAGTAATCCAATAAACACTGAAAGGTTAGGTCGGGCAAAAGAGGGTCAATCTCCAGGAAACTGAAGTCACTATACAGGCATATAAACGAATACAACATACCTTTGCAGAAAACTAGACACCTGGGCAAACAATTGCTTATGCACCTTCCTATAGGGGAAGATGCCTTAAGTACCCAAAGGTGGCTAACCAGGGGCTTGTGTGATGTAAGCAAGGAAGGCTGGCGAGTCCAGGCAGTCGAAGCAGAAGAAGAAGACTGAGTGCAGTGGTGCTCATGTCCCCGAGATGGCAGTGGGCACAGGCCGCCGATATAACAATGATCATTGGTTTCCTTACTGCTGAATCTACTGTAATCTGGAAGCAGATCTTTAATTATCCTGTAGCACCACCAGTGGTGAAATAAAGCATTTACACATTTCCCATGAAAAAATGCACAGATTTGATCAGTGATGCTCATTGGAGCCCTTCTCTACTCTGGGTTCTCAACAGATGTCGCTAATACAGTACTTTACAGGACAAATTAACTTTCCTAATAAGGCATTTGAAAGTGGGTTTTATGAAAAAGACCCCCCTCAAATAATCTGTTTTTGTGAGGATTTTAATTTGAGCAGACAAGTGGAAAATAACTAGATTAAATTGTACTGAGCAGCACACAAAAGGGTATTTTTTTTCCTACACAGCGCACCACGTGGTCAGGAGTAGCACTGCAAGTAAACCACTTATACACAGGTGTGCAGATACTAAACATAAAGGATCATCATTAAGTGATTATACAGTAGTTTGTTTCAATAATTGAGTCATTTAAACAATGTTATAAATGTAAAATGAAAGCGTATCCCCTAGTCAGCTGAGGAGGCTGTCAGGCAGCACACAACGCTGTGGTAACTAGTAACATAAGCACTGTCTCTACATTATCTTTTATATGTTATCTGCTTTGCTTCCACAGTTTGAGCCGTTGTAACCTGACACACAACTCTTGTTCCCAGTTGGTCTCTCCAATAAGTAAAAGCCCTTCCCTGAGGACTCTTGACTTGTCTGATAATCGGCTGGAGGGACTAGGGTTTAGAGACTTAATGACCGCTTTTTCGAGCCAGACATGCAGGATAGAAACATTAATGTGAGTATATTTATGGGCTGGGCCGTCATATCTTAAATCTTGGAGTGCATTTTTCAAAATTAGAGGAAGTACTGGACTTGCTATTACATTTACCAGTTGAGTTCTCCAACAGTAACATAAGATAGTGTAGGGAAATTAGTTTGTAGACCTCATTTAGGTGCTCGACACTGTTAAGCAAGGTCTACTCTGTAATTGAGCCTCTAAAACTAGACCCTGGGCTTCTTTTTATAGCGACTATTCCTGGTAACCCAGTAGCATTCTGTCCATACCTGGTGATATTCTACAGAGAGAGTCCTTCCATGTTGGATTTTGTTTCCAATTCCAAGTCATAGTTATATTTGCAATCCTTGATGATGGAATAGTTGTCCATGGTGCTATAACAGTTTGATAGTCCTTCAGCAGGAAGGTCCAGATAAGAAAACACATTGCTTAGGTCAACCAATTTACACATTTCCTTCCTATATGCCAAGATTTAAGAGGAGGCAAACTGGGACACTGCTTTTCCTAGGGGATATCCAAGAACGAGACACATATCATTGACCATCACAAACTTCTTCACCATTTAGGCACTGGATGGTAGTATTAGGTGGGCACAGTCATAGTTTTATTATCACATAAATGGCTGTATTATGTGGACAGTACATAGCGCTGTTATATGGGCACTTTTTGGTAGTTTTATTCAGATAACTTATAGAGGTATTATTTAGGCAATGTATGGAAGTCTAATTTGGGCAGTAAATGGTAGTATCTAGGTATAATTATTCCAGAAAGATCTCTAAAGATTATTCTTTGCTTCACAAGCAGATTGAGCTGTGATGGTACACAGATAGACAAGTCTAGCATCCAATTAGCTTCTACCATATCAAAAAATCAATCTCTTCGGAAACTTAACCTGCGTGGAAGTAAATTGGTCGGCCATCTATTCTCAGAGTTAATGGAAGCCCTGTCCAGTCCATCCTTCAGGATAGAGGAGTTGATGTGAGTATGACATCTTATACTTTAAGGAATGTAATATATTAATGTCTCATCTGGACATATCTATGGGTTATGTCATAAATGTCCAACAGGTCCAGGTCCAGGTCCAGGTCTCATGTCAAGAATGGAGCCATGCTGTAAACGAAGAAGTGGCCATGCATGCATGACTTTCTTCATTCACTGCTTTAAGATCTCTGAAAATGCCTAGTGTGCTTATTTGGCTATTTCCCCCAGTCCTATAGCAGTCAATTCGGCATCCCCAGAGGTGAGAACTATATCTGTAGGACATTTATGACATATCCTGTGGATGGGACAACCCCTTCAAACAGCAGGTCACAGATATGTTTTACTGATAACTACACAACCTTATAACAGCTTTCCCCAGTATATGTGACGTCACGTTCATCGGTCAAGTGGCCTAGATGCAGCTCAGCCCCATTGAAGTGAATAGGGCTGAGCTACAATACCAAGCATAGCTGCTATCAAATGGACAGCACTGTGCTTAGTGAGCAGAGAGAAGGGCACAGAGCTACTGCGAGAGCCGCTGCCTTCTCAAAAAGCTGATTGGTGTAGGACCCCCACCGATCAGATACTGATGACTAATCTAGAAGATAGGTCATCAGTAAAAAAATATCTCAGAAAGCCCTTTTAAGTGTGAAGGGTTCAAGCATTGTGTAGGCATAAGGGGACTGCATTCACTAATAAAATTCATACAATAAACTGTGGCAAAGGTGATCATATGTGACAAATACATTAATACAAGTCTTTATGCTTCCTGCAGTTTGAGAGATGTCAGCTTGACAGACAGTGCATGTTCACAGCTGGCCGTGGTGATTCGTAATAATCACTTTCTAAGGAAGCTTGACCTGTCTTATAACAACCTAGTAGGCCCTCATTTTGGAGATCTGATGGAAGCTCTGTCCAGTCCAAGCTGCAGGATAGAGGAATTACTGTGAGTATTATTGTATGCCTCCATAAGATAATTGTTCATAATTGCAGTGCCAAAATGGTCTTCTAGAGGAACGAACCTCTTAAAGAGGAGGGCCCGTATACATGGGATGTAGGAGAACTGAAAGTCTGTTCTGTTGCCAATGTTTTTCACTCTAAGGCTTGAGAATATAAGCTTGACAGATGAATCTGCCCCATTGCTGGCATTGCTGAAGAAAAACAAGAACCTCAGATTCCTGGATCTGAACCGCAACTATATCAAAGACATTCATTCCAGCCGAATTAGAGAAGAAATGAGGACATCACCCAACCTGAAGGAGCTAAGGTACATTACTTACTAGAAAGATATCATTGTCACAGGCATCCTCGATACATATCAAGTACATCTGAACCAAACATTCTTTTTTTTTTTTTTTTTTACTTTTAGGATGAACTTCAAAAATATTTTAACACTGAAGCCTTAATAAAGCCGCTAAAACCTCAATGGCTGAGTTTCAATTAAAGGGGTCATCAATTTATTTTTTTAAATGAATAATGAAATAACTTTACACCCCCAGTCCCAATCCCACTTCATTTTTTGACCAAGGACGACTGCCTGAAGATGCCACGGAGATCTTTGATGAAAACATTGGTTTGGATCCGTTCCGGTGGCTTCTGTATTCTCCACACTAGGGATCGACCGATATAGATTTTTTTAGAGCTGATACCGATAATCTGTGAACTTTCAGGCCGATAATTTATACCAATATTAATCTTAGTTGGTAGTCACTGAGATGGTGGAAATTTGCATTTGGCACTAGTATATTATAAATCTAAATTATAAATTAATAAAGCCCTTAGTTGGTAGTCAATTTATAGTTTATATTTATAATATACTAGTGCCAAATGCAAATTTCCACCCCATTCCCCTCCTCACTGACTTTATTAACCCCTATCAGTCCTCAGATCAGACCTTTATAAACCTCTATCAGAACTCAGATCAGACCCTTATTAACCCCCAGGTCAGATCTTTATTAACCCCTATCAGTCCTCAGATCAGACCTTTATTAACCCCTATCAGACCTCAGCTCAGACCTTTATTAACCCCTATCAGACCTCAGATCAGACCCTTATTAACCCCCAGATCAGATCTTTATTAACCCGTATCAGTCCTCAGATCAGACCTTTATTAACCTCTATCAGAACTCAGATGAATAAAATAAAAAACTCCTCACCTATCTTGCGCCGCGGCTCCTCTTAATCTCCGGGTCCGGCGTCTAGATCCCCTGTCTTCTCCGGCCCGCGCTGCACTGTCACCTGACAGTGTGCAGCGTCAGGTCATAGTACGCACACTACGTCCTGACACTGTACGGGATCAGGACAGTGCAGCGCGGGTCCCATCAAAGAAGACCAGGGAGGGTGAGTATCGGATGCGCTCCCGGCACCCGATGCATACTAGTGCGCGCTTCCATAATGGAAGCGCTCACTAGTATTCGCTTTATACGCATTATCGGTATATTGGCAAGGCTAGATGCCGATAATGTACAAAGTCCTGAATATCGGACAATAATATCGGTACTTCCTATAATCGGTCGATCCCTACTACACACTATATTTACAGATTATGAGGATGAATATCCTTGAAAAATTTTTAAGCAAGTGCCTGCAGCCTCCCTCCTGAAACATAAGATTCATACTTACCTGCTCCACGAAACTGCCTCCGCTGTCTCCACATTACAGTCCCTGCTGGGCATGGTCACATGCTCCGCTTTAGCCAATAACTGGCTTCAGTGGTAAAGTGCTGCTTTTTATTTTATGCACTTATATAGAGCTATATTTTGCAGCACTTTACAGACATTACCATCAAGCTGTCCCCAATGGGACTCACAATGTAAGTTATGTGGCCACATCACCTCTGAAGCCAGTGGACCTGGCTGCAGTGGACCATGTGACCCTGCACCACATGATGTAAACAGTGTGGGGACCGAAAGATGGTGTCAGCGCAGAGGAATGCAGGCTGCTGGCACTATTACTGGGCAACCGCTTTATAGGGGTTGTCCGGGATTTTGATATTGACGGCTTAGATAGGTCATCAATATCAGATCCACAGGAGAATTCCACGGCACACCATATGTATTTCATCAACTAGTGTTTTTTAATTCATAGTGATTTATACATCATTTTTTGTTCCATCCAGAGCAATTATTCGAGCAATACAATTAGTTAAGCAGTACAACCCCAACGTTTCGGTCGGCGTCGACCTTTATCAATGGATCTGTAAAGAATATATAGTAAAATGATAAGTATTATGGACGGAACAGTGATGCAAAGCTAGAGACTATATTCAAACGAAATAATATATGTTACTGTAGGATGGTGTCATCATGTAGTTTAGAAGCATAAATCTGAACCAACACTCAGCATCCGCTCAGTGGTCCATATCTCATATCTTCTCTTGTGTACTTATACCCTGCTAATCTAGCACCCCGATTAGATGTCTACCAATACATTCTCCTATGATACTGAGACTGCAAGCAACATCATAGCTCAGGTCCAGTTAGGAAATGAGTTCCTTCACATTCCAGGGCTCCAGATGGCGAACAAAATGGTCGCCAATGCGACTTAGAATTTACAAATGGCGACAAGACTTTTTAGTCTTGTCGCCATTTGCGACTAGACCCGCCGCCGCAGCTCTGCAGTTGAATACAGTGGCGGGCACAGGAGTTCCCTGCCCCGCCGCCGATGTTCTTCTCAGCAGCGCAGTGGAGAAGGAGTCTCTCCCTCCCCCCTGTGCTGCTGCTGCTGCCGCCTCCGCCAATAAGAAGAGAGATGGGAGGAGGAGGGGAGGGGCTGTGACCACTGCGCCACCAATGAAGAAAACTGACCTGTAATACAAATACAGGAGGCGGGTGCCGGAATCAAATAGCCGGCACCCGACCTCTATGACAGAGAGCTGCGATCAGCGGCAGTTGAGTTAACCCTTCAGATGCGGTACCTGAGGGGTTAACTGCCGCTGATCGCAGCTCCCTGTCACAAAGGCCTCCTGTATTTGTATAAGAAACATTGGTGGCACAGTGCGCCCCCCAACACCCCAGTATAAGAAACATTGGTGGCTCAGTGGGAAGTGCCAATGAGGGTTAAAAAAATAATAAAAAAATTAACTCACCTCCTCCAGTTGATCGCGTAGCTGCCGGTCTCCTGTTCTTTCTTCAGGACCTGTGGTGACGTCACTGAGCTCATCACATGGTCCATTACCATGGTGATGGATCATGTGATGAGCACAGTGATGTCACCACAGGTCCTTTGACAGGTCCTGAAGAAAGAACAGGAGACGATCAATTGGAGGAGGTGAGTTAATTTTATTTTTATTTTTTTTAACCCTCATTGGCACTGCCCACTGCGCCACCAATGTTTATTATATTGAGGGGGGGGGGGGGGGTGCACTGCACCACCAATGTTTATTATACTGGGGGGTTGGGGGGGGTGCACTGCGCCACCAATGTTTATTATATTGGGGGAGCACACTGCACCACCAATGTTTATCATACTGGGGTGTTGGGGGGGCGCACTGCGCCACCAATGTTTATTATATTGACCTTCTCCTATGCATTCTGTATTAAAGAATGCTATTATTTTCTCTTATAACCATGTTATAAGGGAAAATAATACAGTGAATAGACTTTCATCCTAGCAACCATGCGTGAAAATCGCACCGCATCCGCACTTGCTTGCTATTTTCACGCAGCCCCATTAACTTCTATGGGGCCTGCGTTGCGTGAAAAACGCACAACATAGAGCATGCTGCAATTTTCACGCAACGCACAAGTGATGTGTGAAAATCACCGCTCATGTGCACAGCCCCATAGAAGTGAATGGGTCCGGATTTAGTGCGGGTGCATTCCGGTATTTTGAATGCCAGATCTGGCACTAATACATTCCTATGGGGAAAAATGCTGGATCCGGCATTCAGGCAAATCTTCTGTTTTTTCCGCCTGAGATAAAACCGTAGCATGCTGCGGTATTATCTCCGCCCTGAACAGTCAAAATGACTGAACTGAAGACATCCTGATGCATCCTGAACGGATTACTCTCCATTCAGAATGCATGGGGATGAAACTGATCCGTTCTTTTCTGGTATAGAGCCCCTAGGACGGAACTCAGTGCTGGAAAAGAAAAACGCTAGTGTGAAAGTACCCTAAAATATTAAGTTTAAATCCCCCCTTTCCCAATTTTACATATAAAATATATAAACAATAAATAAATAAACATATTACATAGCGCTGTCCAAACTATTCAATTATTAAAAAATATCTCCTATGCGGTGAGCATTCGCCATTTTTTAGTCACCTTGTCACCCCAAAAAATAGGATAGGACTGTTCTATTATGGGCCGATATTGAGTATCGCAATACTTTTTTATGGTGACGAAAGCGAAACTAAATTTTGGTATAGCGTTGTCGCGATACCAAAATTTTGATTTGGTTTCGATTTGGCAACTAAAAATTAGATTTGGCTCCTAAATTTTTCAGTTCAGGAGCCAATGGCTACTAGATAATTTTTTTAGTCTGGAGCACTGCATTCCATCTCAGGAATGGAAAATAAGGGATTATACACGTGATCTCCGGCGTTTGACTTCATTACAGTTACACTGCAGCACACTGACAGAGTACCACAAATCCAGCCGCTTACCACGAGGACTACGTTCTCATCTTCGACCGACCCTGTTTAAGGAAGATAAGGATTTCTGGGATCGTTTTGAGAGTATACTCAATAAATGTTCACTGGACTTAATGCTTCTAACTATTGAAAAAGCATATTCATCAATCAAAGATCTTACTAAGCAGGTGGAAACGACAGAGAATCAATTGAGCACCATACTACCACCGGAAGAGTGGGACACGCTTAAAGATAAGACCACTAAACAGATCTCGGAATACCAGTCACATACAGAATTTACTAAAAGGTCCAAGTTTATAAGGGATGCAAGAGATTATAGACTCAGTCGGGTTTACAGGTGGAGGGATCCGAATTTTCAAGTCTCGTGGAACAATCCTCAGGAGCAAGCTTATCATGGTCTGACGGCGAAAGGTCAGAACATGGAGCACAACTTTTTTTTTTTAGGGAGAGGTCGCACACGCCCCAGATACGGAAGAAACGACCGCGGAGGAGCCACAGGAACAGATCCGGACAACCGCATCACGACCCACTCACAGGTACAGTGGACAAGCTGGTGATAAACATTTCCTCCATTAACCTGTCACCTGCACAAACCACAGTACTACAGAAAGGTTTATCCTTCTGCCCTATGACTCCCCTTGATACATTTTCACTTGAACAGGAATTACAACGATTCTATAGGAACATTCCATTAAAAACACACTTTGGGCAACAAGACAATTTAAACACAACACCTACTAAGTGTATAGCCGATGCTCTATCCCTACAAACCTTGGGCCTCTGTAACAAGAGCCATTTCATGCCCCCCGGGACTAACCATCCAACTGAAACATATCTCCTTCACACGACAATCAATACAACAAATATTGAAGTCCCATACTAAAGGCGAGTTTAAGCACTCACATAATCTGACAGTGGAGGAACAAAGGGCAATTACCGAGTTAAAGTCTCATAAAGGTCTAGTGATTAAACCAGCAGATAAGGGGGGAGCGCTAGTTGTCATGGACAAATCCATGTACATTAATGACATCACTAAACAATTGGGGGATCGTGTCACTTACGAACCTCTCAAAACTGACCCTACGGCCAGTATAGCCAATAAAATTAGGAACATTCTCCAACACTATCGGAAAATCAACATGACTAATGATAATACAGTGTCCATTCTAACCAAACAACACCCCATTATACCAGTATTCTTTTGTCCTTACTCTCTTTGGTTTTGCATGAGAACTATTTTCTTTTTGGGGACGAGTATTATGCCCAGAAACGAGGGACCGCTATGGGCGCCAATGTAGCCCCCCCCATATGCCAACGCCTACATGATTAATTTCGAGGAAGAGTTTGTATACCCACATTCATTATTCCAACAACATGCCATTATCTGGCTACGATTCATAGACAACATTTTCTGCCTCCACATCATTATCCAGTGCACTCCTCTTCCATCAGTATCTAAGTAATATTTATCCAGAACTGGGTTTTACTATACAGACCGACATGAATAGTATCAGCTTCTTGGATACACTAGTACTCAAAAACCAAGATGGACAGTTTGATCTGTACAGTAAACCCACAGACCGAAATAGTCTTTTACATTTTTCTAGCAACCATCCAAAAGCGACAAAACAATCATTACCGCATTCTCAATTCACACGTGTAGATCGTATTGTTTCAGATCCCTCCATGTAAATTAAGAGAATGGACGAGATGGCTTTAAAGTTTAGACAGAGGGGATACCCAGTGCAATCAGTTGAACGTTAAAACACACGGACACAGGCAAGGCAGATAGAGACACAGAAACAGAAAAGAATACCATGCATTCTGACTTACCACCCCCTTGTCCCTAAATTACAACATACCATCAGAAAACAATGGCATATTCTCTCGAGAGCATTTCCTGAAATAGAGGAATTTCAAAACCCACCGCTTACTTGCTATAAACGATCAAAAAATATCAGAGATCAACTTGTTCGTGCAGATATAGGCCCTCTATCCAAAATACCACATCAAAGAATTTTAGGTTCCCCAAGTTAGGAACATTTCCCTGCCTCCATTGCGCACAGTGCTCCAGTGTCATTAAAGGGCTTCTGTCACCCCACTAAACTCAAGGCATTTTCTATATAGTTCTGGCAATGTGCGGATCCGCAAAATGCGGAAAGCACATTGCCGCTGTCCGTGTTTTGCAGATCAGTGGATCCGCAAAACACATACGGACGTCTGAATGGAGCCTTACAGGGGGGTGATCAATGACAGGGGGGTGATCAGGGAGTCTATATGGGGTGATCAGGGTTTAATAAGTGACAGGGGGGGTTGTAGTGTAGTGTGGTCATTGGTGCTACTTATTACAGAGCTGCCTGTGTCCTCTGGTTGTCGATCCAAGCAAAAGGGACCACCAGAGGACCAGGTATATTAGACGCTGTTATCAAAACAGTGTCTAATATACCTGTTAGGGGTTAAAAAAAAAAAATCGCATCTACAGCCTGCCAGCCAACGATCGCCGCGGCAGGCTGTAGATCCACTCACTTACATTCCGGTCCTGTGAACGCACGCGCCTGTGTGCGCGCGTTCACAGGAAGTCTCGCGAGATGACTCATAGATCTCTGCCTGAGACAGCCGCCTCCGGAACGCGATCCTGCGTTAGGCAGTCCGGAGGCGGTTAAGGGTGACACTATTACACATCCTTGGTCAGGTATGAAATACTCTATTAAAGGATACTTTACATGCGATTCCACTTATATAGTCTATCTCATAAAATGCCCTTGCGGATTGATTTACATCGGTGAGACCACTAAACACAAATCTACCATCAGAACAGATCAACTCTTGCTACCTATTCCTGCCCACTTTAAGAGACATAACCATCAGATCTCTTCTTTGAGGTTCCAAGTCCTGGAACAGGTCCCGATCCCTCGGAGGGGAGGCAACCGGACACTATTACTCAAACAACGGGAGTCCTATTGGATACATCGTCTGGATACGCTATCACCCAAAGGACTTAACAGGGAATGCGATTTTTACTATAATCTCTAAGGGTACTTTCACACTTGCGGCAGGACGGATCCGACAGGCTGTTCACCATGTCGGATCCGTCCCGCGGCTATTTTGCCGTGCCGCCGCTCCGTCCCCATTGACTATAATGGGGACGGGGGCGGAGCTCCGGCGCAGCACGGCGAAAGGCCGCCGGACTAAAATTACTGCACGTCAGGCTTTTTAGTCCGGCGGCTTTCGCCGTGCACCGCGGGAGCTCCGCCCCCGTCCCCATTATAGTCAATGGGGACGGAGCGGCGGTCCGGCGAAATAGCCGCAGGACGGATCCGACATGGTGAACAGCCTGTCGGATCCGTCCTGCCGCAAGTGTGAAAGTAGCCTAAAGGGTGTAAGATACAATGAGACTTACTTTATTGTGTTTTCTACAATATTATTTAATGTCACAATGTTTTCATAATGTGTCTGATATATTACCCCTTTCTATTTTCAGATTCGCTAGTCTTGATCTTGGTCCATAATGATCTAGCCATGGGTGAGAACCATACCCCCTCCCCGACCCACTCCCCCCAAGTTCCTATTCTTTCCCCCTCCCCCTACACCCTTTCCCCCCGTCCCCCTCCGCACCTCTTTCCGCCTTCTCCTCCCCTGTCCTTTTGCTCCATGGCTTTTCTTTTTTTTCTTTTCCGCCCTTTTCTATCTCCTCCATAATATAATATAGCAATGTATATAATATTCTCTTTATCCTTCACCGTATATATCCCCTGTAGCTCTATAATATAATTTCTTCCTTTACATCATCATTTTCAACACACCCAGTACTCTTAATACACCTATCACTCGTCCATGCCCCAGTTTCAGACCACTTTTCAACACTGGGTCCCGTCACATCGCTCTGCTATACACATAGTAGCGCCTATAGAGAAGAAGGGCATAGTTTCTGCCCTTCCTTGCCCTCAGATCATGCAACGCGCATGCGCCTGTCCTCTGACAACACCGACGCATGACGTCAGACATCACGTCCTTTAGCAATTCCACATAATGATAATGCGCACGCCGTCTGCTGACGTCAGACGTAGGCGCCACCTCATGAGAGACGCTACATTTCAAACCTGTATATAATGGCCGGATTGGCGTACGGGCGCACACCTCCAGAGCACACCTTGAATATTCAAAGTCACAGGTAAGGCCCCCCTGACACACTCGTGCTTTATTAGTACATCAGCCATACTTCTCTAGGCCTTCATGACTGCAGCTCCCGCATTATGCCTTTGCCTCAGGGACATCATTCACGTTACTTTATACTTTCCTTCCACTGTCTCTTTAACTGTTCTTCTGGGTGCCTTATAAATGTATCCCTGGATCCCTTAGCTTACCTTTTCCATATATTATTCACCGTGTCTATTACCCTCCTTACCTTCCAAAACGATCCCTAACTTCATATATATGCCTCCTATAGCTACTACTAATATTTATTATTCAAATGTAATGATCACTAATTTTTACTTATGCACCAAGGTACCAACAGTATGTCTTATATTTTAATATTGTATATATTTGCTACTTTTCAGTTTTCTTAGTTAGATTTTGCATTTTTTACTCCCCTTATTTTTAGCCTTTCTGCCCTGGACCACTGAGCGGATGCTTAGTGTTGGTTCAGATTTATGCTTCTAAACTACATAATGACACCATCCTACAGTAACATATATTGTTTCGTTTGAATCTAGTCTCTAGCTTTGCATCACTGTTCCGTCCATAATACTTATCATTTTAATATATATTCTTTACAGATCCCTTGATAAAGGTCGACACTGACCGAAACGTTGGAGTTGTACGGCTTAACTAATTGTATTGCTCGAATAATTGCTCTGGATGGAACAAAAAATGATGTATAAATCACTATGAATTAAAAACCACTAATTGATGAAATAGATATGGTGTGCCGTGGATTTCTCCTGTTAATCAATTGACGCCAGTCCTCTACGAGCACCCACCATCTAGGGTGTGCAGATCTCATATCTTCTCTTGTATCAATATCAGATCGGCAGAGGTCCAACTCCTTGCTCCCCGCCAATCAGCTGTTTACATTCTGTGGAGCTCGGTGGGGTCCTTTCTTAATAGAAATGGTATATGTACTGCCTCAATGTTAGGTCTGGTTTGCAGGTTGGCTCTTTATAGCAGTGAAGTCTTGGTGGTCTCATTGGTGCTCTGGGCAGTAAAGGCACCAGTCACAGCACTATACGTCTCATAGTGGCAGGTCCTGGTATTACACCTCATGATGTATACTGATGTATTATATATCAGCCACATTTACCTGTACTATGTTATATATTATATACATCTTTCTGCTCTTCTCATACCTTTATGTGATGCCACTAGAACCCGTAACAGTAACTGCATCTCCCTACCTGGGTTCAGTGCAGCTTCTTATGTATTGGATTACTTATGTTTTTGCGATGGTGGGTCCAGCACCACCCTCCAGCCTAAAATCCAGGCGTGTGCTACCTTTACAACACCATGTAAAAACAAAAAAACATGGACAGTGTTTTTACAATATTTTCTGACTAAAAACTGAAAAATTATTAAAAACGCACCACATTTTCTAACACCGTCCTTGTACAGTGTAATGCATTTCCCATAATGGTGAATGTGACTAAACTACCTGCTCCTATACTTAGAATATTCATGATAAAATAAACCCTAGAAGTAAACAAAATCACTTGGTGTAGTCATTTAATATGAAGGGGTTAACACTCCCCCCACCCACCTGTGATGTATAATACATGTACAGCAATGGCTGCTGGGATTTCTACAACGTTCTCATACAGAAAAGCCATTACCTGACTGTATTCCTCCCCATGACACCCACTGCACTGACTGACCCAGGTATCTTGTATCCTCCTGTTATATCTTCACATTCACATTTCTTCAAGTCTCACTGCACAGTCACCAGCATCTCCTCTTCCCTGACTCCGCCCCGATCCTCTTCCCGCGCTCTCACCTCATTGGCTGTTCGGAACGGACGGCCATTTTCCGCCCCTCTTGTCTGTCAGCCTAGCGCACTCTTCCCTGGCTCCGCCCCGATCGTCTTCCCGCGCTCTCACCTCATTGGCTGCGGAACGGACGGCCATTTTCCGCTCCTCTTGTCTGTCAGCCTAGCGTACTGTTCCCTGGCTCCGCCCCGATCTTCTTCCCGCGCTCTCACCTGGTTGGCTGATCTGTAGCCGTTTGCTGCTTACCTTTAGGCTCCTCGTTTCTGTCACAAGTGCATAGTCTTTACTAGCTCCGCCACTACTTCGTTCCCGCACTATCGTCTAAGAATACGTCCAGTGACAACCAAGGGCCGCTTACATGTCAGAGAAAGACTGGGAGCAAGAGACTGAAAACCTCTCCTCAGAAGTAACCTCCCCGAGGTGTTCTGCAGAGTATTACACCTACTGGAGGAGGGTGGCTGTGAGGAGATTACTGGCTGTGGAGGAAGGACACTGAAAACCTCTCCTCAGTAGTATCCTCCCCGGCAGTGTTCTGCAGAGTATTACACCTACTGGAGGAGGGTGGCTGTGAGGAGATTACTGGCTGTGGAGGAAGGACACTGAAAACCTCTCCTCAGTAGTATCCTCCCCGGCAGTGTTCTGCAGAGTATTACACCTACTGGAGGAGGGTGGCTGTGGAGGAAGGACACTGAAAGCCTCTCCTCAGTAGTATCCTTCCCTATAGTGTTCTGCAGAGTATTACACCTACAGGAGGAGGGTGGCTGTGAGGAGATTACTGGCTGTGGAAGGACACTGAAAGTCTCTCCTCAGTAGTATCCTCCCCAGCAGTGTTCTGCAGAGTATTACACCTACTGGAGGAGGGTGGCTGTGCAGGAAGGAAACTGAAAACCTCTCCTCAGTAGTATCCTTCCCCGAGGTGTTCTGCAGAGTACTACACCTACTGGTCGAGGGTGGCTGTGAGGAGATTACTGGCTGTGGAGGAAGGACACTGAAAACCTCTCCTCAGTAGTATCCTTCCCCGAGGTGTTCTGCAGAGTACTACACCTACTGGTCGAGGGTGGCTGTGAGGAGATTACTGGCTGTGGAGGAAGGACACTGAAAACCTCTCCTCAGTAGTATCCTTCCCCGAGGTGTTCTGCAGAGTACTACACCTACTGGTCGAGGGTGGCTGTGACACACAGGAGAATAGTGAAAACCTCTCCTCAGTAGTATTCCCCCCTCTCCAATGAGACCCTCTCCTTGAATTTGGGGGTATGTCAACTCAGATATTTGAAAGCCTGGTTTCTACCGTTGGAGCAGCTACCAAACTCCTAGACTCCCTGTGTTGGTTCATGTCCTCTATGACCTGATCGTCTGTTTCCCAACATTTTACTAACCATTCATAGACTAACAATAGAGGTCTGGATTGACCACCCGAGAGGTATCTGCATTTTATGACATAGCGGAAATCTCCGTATGGGACAGTGCCATGTTTTCTCATCTCTTAAAGAGGACCTCTCCCCGCTCCTGACATGCCTGAAGGATGGAGCAGAAAGAGGACCTAAAAAAATCCAATCAGAGGGTAATGAGACATAGTCGCCTGCGTCTCTGAGAACTGCACATTCAGCGCATGTCTGAGCTGTAGATATCTGAAAACTGCTCTATGAGGTAGTAGTTGATACCGGGCCAGAAATTGTCAGTATAAAGGTCCCCAAGGGTAGATGAGATTTTCAAAACTATGGGTCCTTTATACTTAGAGGACCTCTCCCGGCTCCTGACATGTTTTAATAGCTCCATGCACCCCCCATGTAATAACAGTTCTGGAGCCTCTACTCTTATGTCTCTATGTTGTGCCGTTCCTTTATTATTTCTACTAGAAGTTATAACTGAATTGCTATTAGCCTTCAGTAAGGGTACAGAGGGGGGTAACCAGTTGGGGTGTGTCTCTGCGCAGTCTGACAACGGCAGCACTGATTGGATAGAGTGAGTCTGCAGGTACACGCCCCCAACTGGTGACCTCCCCTCTGTACCCTTACTGAAGGCTAATAGCATTTCAGTTATAACTTCTAGTAGAAATAATAAAGGAACAGCACAACATAGAGACATAAGAGTAGAGGCTCCAGAACTGTTATTACATGGGGGGTGCATGGAGCTATTAAAACATGTCAGGAGCCGGGAGAGGTCCTCTAAGTATAAAGGACCCATAGTTTTGAAAATCTCATCTACCCTTGGGGACCTTTATACTGACAATTTCTGGCCCGGTATCAACTACTACCTCATAGAGCAGTTTTCAGATATCTACAGCTCAGACATGCGCTGAATGTGCAGTTCTCAGAGACGCAGGCGACTGTCTCATTACCATCTGATTGGATTTTTTTAGGTCCTCTTTCTGCTCCATCCTTCAGGCATGTCAGGAGCGGGGAGAGGTCCTCTTTAAGAGATGAGAAAACATGGCACTGTCCCATACGGAGATTTCCGCTATGTCATAAAATGCAGATACCTCTCGGGTGGTCAATCCAGACCTCTATTGTTAGTCTATGAATGGTTAGTAAAATGTTGGGAAACAGACGATCAGGTCATAGAGGACATGAACCAACACAGGGAGTCTAGGAGTTTGGTAGCTGCTCCAACGGTAGAAACCAGGCTTTCAAATATCTGAGTGGAAAACCCCCTTAGTATATAAGAATAGAGGCTGTCCTTCCGAAGTGCTGTAAGGTATGGGGATCATGGTCTCCTCAGACATTCAGTAGGTTTATAGGAAATGCATATAATTCTTCACATCTGTAAGTCGCACTATGTTTTTTCTAGAAGAGGAAAATTACTTCTCTTAACAATTTTGAGGAGTATGTTTAGTCGAGGAGTAGGAATTTAGTGGTAATTCATATATCATACGTAGGCCCACAACGTTGTAATGTCTTCTGTGCAGAAATAGCAAATGTAGACAATTTTACATTTATCCAACATGTACTAAACATAAGACCAATGCTGGAGTGACGCCATAACACAGCGGGGTACACAGTGCCCACAGCACCTCCTACAAGAGGCTGCTTCCCACACTCCGCTAGCACCACTGCACAGGCGTCCACCATAGTGGTCTCAGAGTGGTGCAGCAAATGGCCGGGCAGCCGTCCAAACTGACAAATCAGTAGCATCCTCACCAATAACGAAGCTCAATATGTAACTCTGCTACATGTCCATTACATATAGCTTTTCTGTATTTATACATAATATGTACAAAGCTTTGCTTCTCACAGACGCATTCTCCCACTTCAATGCACAGAACTCGCTCGTGTTAAACGGCCCTTATCATAGTATACAGATCTGGGCTCCTCTTCATTGCACAGGAATCTCTCCATTAATGTTGCCAAAAAGCATATAGGTGGTTACTAAAGGGTTAATAAGTGAGCTTTTAAGTATGTTTACAGCCTGAGCATCCCACTGGCTTCATCTGTTTTCTTCCTTTAGAGATGACATTTTCTAGATGCAGCTTTTTATGTTGTGCGGTGTCTCCTCTACAGATACGTTGTGTAGTATTGAAAACTGGTAACTGAAGCATTGACCATAAACTCCAGCCTGACGGCTCATCACGAAGATAAAGTCCTTTGATTTGGCTTGTGTCTTCCCAAGACTTCATCCTCTTTCTACGACAATTCAGGCTAGAACAAAAACAGAATTTCACCATTAGTCACTTATATAGTATGACTGAGCCGTATTTCCATCAACCAAGGCGTGGGAGGGGATGCAAATTAAGGCAAAAAGGATCTAATATCAGATTTAATTTAAAAGGGGTTGACCAGCCTAGAAGTCTATGGTCCGGCCATGCCTGTGCTGCTGTTTTATTCTCGCCCGTTTCCAGTTCCTAGAGGACCAGGAATTGGCTTTGTCCTCTACAACAAATCCAAGGTCTCAGCAGTCACATCTGGTTGAACAGCACATCACTCCGGTGATGCATCATTCAAGCAGATGTGACCAGTGAGGCCTGTAATTGGCCACAGTGATTACGGGACCATGCCACATTCTGGTCCGGCTGGGAACAGGGCAGCTGTACAGACATGGCGGACCACAGACATGCAAGTGTTTTTTTGTTTTTTTTTGTAAACATGTAAAATGTAAACCTGTGGATTGTCATTCCTTTATTAATATGAATAGTTGCCACTGTTCTGTTTGGGAACAGTTTCAGTGGATAGATAGGAACTGTATGGATAAGGAAGTCTTCTTGGTGCAGAGCAAAGTGATTAAGGATAGGTTTATTGAAAGGGATTATGAAGCAAATGTTTAGAATCAGTGTACTGAGGAAGCGAAGAGAAGAGCCTACAGTAGAGGGGAGTAAAGAAAATGGTGTTAGTGAGAAAGGGATAAAGATAAAGCAATCGGATGAAAACGTTATGTTGGGTTTTCTTACTCCGACAGATGTACACAGCTAATAAAATAAGATCAGTGATAAATAAAAAATTGGTCGACCCTAAAAGGGAGATTTGACTTTAGGGGATGTTTTTTTTCCAAAGAATCCTCCATTAATTTTCTCTTAAACATAAAGGATAGATAGAATTTAGTAACGAGCTGCCTTAAACTGAATATAAAGAAGAAAGGAAAAGCAGAGTCCAGGGGTTGCCGGTGTACGTCTTTCAGAGATTGTACTGCAACTTTTCCCCGCTCGCGTCAGGTCCAAAAAAGGGGGCGGGCCAGTAGGCCTATCTCATTTATCATTTTCTATGTCTGTTTTAGCTGTTGAAAAGGTCTAAACCCGTTCACACGGGCGAGTATTCCGCGCGGATGCGATGCGCGAGTTGAACGCATTGCACCCGCACTGAATACCGACTCATTCATTTCTATGGGGCTGTGCACATGAGCAGTGATATTCACGCATCACTTGTGCATTGCGTGAAAATCATAGCATGCTCTTTATTATGCATTTTTCACACAATGCAGGCCCCATAGAAGTGAATGGGGTTGCGTGAAAATCGCAAGCATCCGCAAGCAAGTGCGGTGTGATTTTTCACGCACGGTTGCTAGGAGACGATCGGGATGGAGACCCGATCATTATTATTTTCCCTTATAACATGGTTATAAGGGAAAATAATAGCATTCTGAATACAGAATGCATAGTCAAATAGTGCTGGAGGGGTTAATTTTTTTTATTTAACTCACCTTAGTCCACTTGTTCGCGTAGCCCAGCATCTCCTTCTGTCTCCTTTGCTGAACAGGACCTGGGGTGAGCATTAATAACATGAACAGGACCTGTGATGACGTCACTCTGGTCATCACATGTTCCATCACCATGGTAAAAGATCATGTGACGGACCATGTGATGACCGGAGTGACGTCATCACAGGTCCTGTTCATGTAATGAATGCTCACCCCAGGTCCTGTTCAACAAAGGAGACAGAAGAGATGCTGGGCTACACAAACAAGTGGACTAAGGTGAGTTAAATCATTTTTTATTTTATTTTTAACCCCTCCAGTGCTATTTGACTATGCATTCTGTATTCAGAATGCTATTATTTTCCCTTATAACCATGTTATAAGGGAAAATAATACAATCTACAGAACACCAATCCCAGACCCGAACTTCTGTGAAGAAGTTTGGGTACCAAACATGCACAATTTTTCTCACGCAAGTGCGGATGCGGTGCGATTTTCACACACGGTTGCTAGGAGACGATCGGGGTGGGGACCCGATCATTATTATTTTCCCTTATAACATGGTTATAAGGGAAAATAATAGCATTCTGAATACAGAATGCATAGTACAATAGTGTTAGACAAAAGAAGCAATGCAACAGCTCACTGCAAACCAAATAAAGTACAAAATTGCATCATAATATCAAATGCTGAACTAATAAGTTAGAGATACAGTCATGTGAAAAAATTAGGACACCCTTTGAAAGCATGTGGTTTTTTGTAACATTTTTAATAAAAGGTTATTTCATCTCCGTTTCAACAATACAGAGAGATTAAAGTAATCCAACTAAACAAAGAAAACTGAAGAAAAGTCTTTTCAAGATCTTCTGTAAATGTCATTCTACAAAAATGCCTATTCTAACTGAGGAAAAAGATAGGACACCCTTGCCCCTAATAGCGAGTGTTCCCTCCTTTGGCTGAAATAACTGCAGTGAGACGGTTCTTGTAGCCATCTACCAGTCTTCGACATCGGTCTGAGGAAATTTTACCCCACTCCTCAATGCAGAACTTTTTCAGCTGTGAGATGTTTGAGGGGTTTCTTGCACGTACAGCCCTTTTCAAGTCACCCCACAGCATCTCAATGGGATTCAAATCTGGACTTTGACTTGGCCATTCCAGGACTCTCCATTTCTTCTTTTTCAGCCAATCTTTGGTTGATTTACTAGTATGTTTTGGGTCATTGTCATGTTGCATGGTCCAGTTCCGCTTCAGCTTTAATTTTCTAACTGATGGTCTCACATGTTCTTCAAGCACCTTCTGATACACAGTAGAATTCATCGTGGATTCTATGATGGTGAGCTGACCAGGTCCTGCTGCAGCAAAGCAGCCCCAAACCATGACACTTCCACCTCCATGCTTCACAGTTGGTATGAGGTTCTTTTCTTGGAATGCTGTGTTTGGTTTACGCCAAACATGTCCTCTGCTGTTGTGTCCAAATAATTCAATTTTGGACTCATCTGTCCAAAGAACATTATTCCAGAAGTCCTGGTCTTTGTCAACTTTATCTCTGGCAAATGTCAGTCTGGCCTCGATGTTTCTCTTGGAAAACTTGTACAGTCTCTTTCTGATTGTAGAGGCATGTACTTCTACATCAACAGTAGCCAGAGCCTGCTGTAGTTCTCGAGATGACACTTTAGGGTTTTTGGAGACCTCTTTTAGCATCTTGCGGTCTGCTCTTGGGGTGAACTTGCTGGGGCGACCAGTCCTGGGCATGTTGGCAGTTGTTTTGAAAGCCCTCCACTTGTAGACTATCTTCCGGACAGTGGAATGGCTGATTTCAAAATCTTTTGAGATCTTTTTAAATCCCTTCCCAGACTCATAGGCTGCTACAATCTTTTTTCTGAAGTCCTCTGACAGCTCTTTTGCTCTCACCATGGTGCTCACTCTCACTTCAACAGTCAGGAGCACACCAAACTAAATGTCTGAGGTTTAAATAGGGCAAGCCTCATTCAACATGCAGAGTAACGATCTACTAATTATGTGCACCTGGTGTGATATACCTGTGTGAGATCTGAGCCAATTTAAGAGGGAATACATGTGAGGGTGTCCTATCTTTTTCCTCAGTTAGAATAGGCATTTTTGTAGAATGACATTTACAGAAGATCTTGAAAAGACTTTTCTTCAGTTTTCTTTGTTTAGTTGGATTACTTTAATCTCTCTGTATTGTTGAAACGGAGATGAAATAACCTTTTATTAAAAATGTTACAAAAAACCACATGCTTTCAAAGGGTGTCCTAATTTTTTCACATGACTGTACTTGGCAAATCATTTTGTACAAAATTATTTGAGCTCGTCTGCCGAACGTCAAGGCAATCTCTAGTTAGACGGGTTCCTAACACTAAATATACCTGTTATGTGCCATAGCGGCTATCATATAATTCAGAAAGTGCAGGTTCCACTTACATGCTGGATAGTACAATAGGGCTGGAGGGGTTAAAAATATATATATAAATTTAACTCACCTTAATCCACTTGATCGCACAGCCGGCATCTCTGTCTTCATCTGTGAGGTAAAGGACCTTTGATGACGTCACTACGCTCATCACATGGTCCGTCACAAGATTTATCACCATGGTAAAAGATCATATGATGGATCATGTGATGAACGCAGTGACGTCATCAAAGGTCCCATTCCTCAAAAAATAAGACAGAAGAGATGCCGGCTGCGCGATCAAGTAAGTGTATTAAGGTGAGTTAAATTTTTTATTTTTATTTTTTAACCCCTCCAGCCCTATTGTACTAAGCATTCTGTATTCAGAATGCTATTATTTTCCCTTATAACCATGTTATAAGGGGAAATAATACAATCTACACAACCTTGAACCCAAACCTGAACTTCTGTGAAGAACGAGAGCGTCAGCGCCGTACGCCCTCGGGTCCGACTGGACACGGACGGTATGGCCCCGAAGCAGGGGAGTCCAGTGCCGGAGCGATAGGAGAATTGCCCTCAGTTCCAGGATGTTTATCGGCAGCTTGGACTCCGATGGAGACCAAGTGCCCTGGACGGACCGGGGAGGAAACCCCCCTCCCCCAACCCTGCAGACTGGCGTCGGTGGTGACCACCAACCAGGTCATCGGCAGAAAGGATTTTCCTTGGAGGGAGGTCCGAACCTGGGGAGGTAGGGGGATGGGTCCAGACTCTCCGGGGACTTGTCCCAGGCAGACAGAATCGCCGTCTGGAAAATGCGGGAGTGATATTGCGCGAATGGAATTGCTTCGAAGCAGGACACCATCTGTCCCAATACCCGCATGCTGGACCGGAAGGACAGCGGTGGAGAAGGAGGGTCGCGAACCGAACGGTGAAGGGTCAGATGCTTTTCCGGTAGGAGACGAACCTCCGCCGCTTCTTTATCCAGCAGCATCCCCAGGAAGACGAGTTGTCTGGAGGGGATAAACGAAGACTTGGGAAGGTTGATAATCCAACCGAACAGCTCCAGGGTTTGCAGCGTGAGGTCCACGCTGGTGGACGTCTGGAAAAAGGAGGGCGCCTTGATGAGCAGGTCGTCTAAGTAGGGAAGCAAAAAAACACCCCTGGAGCGGAGCAAGGCCAGGACAGGGGATAGGATCTTGGTGAACACCCGAGGAGCCGTCGCCAGGCCGAAGGGGAGGTCGACAAATTGATAGGAAACGCTGGTGACACCGGGCGATCGGAACGTGGAGGTAAGCATCCTGGATGTCAATAGACTCCATCTTGAACCGGCGAAGACGGAGAAACCGGTTTAACCGTTTAAATAAATACATTTCCCTGCCTGAACAACGAGCTGGGCTAAAGAACGGAGGTCCTGAATGGAGACGTCCGAATCAAGTTCCTGGTCCAGTTGGGAAGCCCGTTCCGAGACCGCCTTCCCGGCCCAGGCGGAAGCAAAGACCGGTCTGACGGCTGAAACGGAGGCGGCAAATATGGCTTTTGTAAGGGATTCCATGCGACGGTCTTCAGCAGACCGAAGAGAGGAGCCGTCTGCCACAGGAATGGCTGTGCTTTTAGACAGGCGGGGCACGGGAGGGTCGACCTTAGGTGGAGACGCCCAAGTGGAGATGCAATCCGCTGGGAAGGGATAACAGATATCCAACTTCTTAGGGGGAGTAAAACGGGCATCAGGGCAAGTCCAAGCCTTAGAGACCACCAACGAGAAGTCGGCGCGGAGGGGGAAAACCGTGGACACCTGTTTGGGGTGGAAAAAGGACACACCGGCCTTGTCAGTGCTGGGAGGGTCGTCGTGAATTTTAAAGGTGTCACGAATATTGGTAATGAGATGACCCACAGCAGAGGCTAGCTTGGACGGTAATGCCGAGTCCATGTCCCAATCCGAATCCACCAATTCTCCCTCAGAGGGCATGTCCTGTGAGGAGGAGAGGCCCGACTGAGACCGCACCCTCGGAGGAGACAGGGACGCATACGAGGAATGCGCACACTCCGCCCTGGAGCACTTTTGGAGGTGCCGGGCCCTGGAGGCATCACTGGGAGTGAGGGACCCAGACGGGTCGGTAGAAGTAGCGTACCCGGAGGGTACGACAGGGGGTGTAGCAGGCTGCAGAGCAATGCGGGTCTGATTGCCCCCGCGGAAAGGGTGCTTGACAGGCGGTGCAGGCGTGATACCAGGGCCTAGAGGCCCCTGAGGGGTCAGACATGTTGGCAGAAAAAAAGGGGGGAGGGCTGTCCAGGCTAGGGGCTGCTGGTGCTAGGAAGGGGTTACCAGTCCTACAAGACCGAAGACCTCAGGGCAGTGCGTCAGCAGAAGGAGCAGGAATCAGTGGCAGGAGAGATCCAACAATGTCACGGCAGCAGAGGTGGCCAGATTCTTGAGGTTAATTGGAAGGCGGGAATGAGAGGGAAGCAAAGCCCCACCCCCCGCCGATGCTCCGTTCGCGCACGCGATTCAAATATAGAGAAGGGAAGAAGGAGGGAGGGGTGGTCTGCGGCGCTAACTGAGAGACCGCGACTCCATATGGCGCAGTTGAATGCCGAGTTTCCCTCCATTAGTATACAGCCGCCGCAGTAAGGGAGAGCCTGTCCACCCCCGCAGATAGAGCGATCGCCGCGATTCCCTGTGTGCGGACGTCGCAATGCCAACCGGCAGTGATAGTGTGCCAGCTGCTTGCTGCTGCAGCAGGCCTTGCCTGCCTGCGATCGTAGCCTGGATGCCCCTGCTGCGGCTGAAGAAAGGCACTTAGCCTGTAGTAGGGGGCGTCTGATCAGGGTCCACTCTTGCGGTGAATAGGAGCCTAAGTGACTGCCACAGCATACTAGATAGGTGAGGAGGCCCTGGGGGGTGAGCAGAGAGCCGAAGGGAGAGCGGGGGGCTGGAACAGCCACTCTCACCATCCTGAAGTCTTCACCCTCTGTCCATTCCAGCAGGGTCGCCCCTTCAGCTACTGGCACCGCAGTGGCAGGAAGCTGGAGAGGGGCTTGACGTGTGGGCGACCCTTACGCTGGCGAGATGCAGGGGAGCTGGGCTGCCCTGGTCCTCCTTGTTTTCTGTGGGGGAGGCAGCAGTGCGGATGACCGGCACTGGCGCAGCTCGACCCCAGGAGAAACAGAGAGGTCCAGGCGTCTCTGTTGTCCCTGTCAATAGTAAAATTTAAAATAACATCTAAAAAAATAAAAGGGAGTGTCTTGCCTCCTTGGACACTAAGCAAAAAACTGGTAGTCTCTCTCTCCAGGCTGAGGGTATAGCTGCTGGAGGAGGGGCTTAACAGTTTTCACTTAGTGTCACGCCTCCTAGGGAGTTGAGCTATACCCAAGGTCTTCTGTGTCCCCCAAGGAAATGGGCGAGAAACAATGTTTTGTGTTTCCTCCACTGCTCCGTAGCCTGAATGTAGGCGAACACTGTTCTTCTTACGTCCAAGTTGTAAATTTCCTTCTCTGTATCATTTTTTGGACATTTACCGAATGATTGAACAATAATATCCTGCGACCTATAGAATGATGATGCTACTTTAGGAAGAAAAGATGGGTGAAGTTTGAACATTATGTTGTCAGCAACCTGTCTGAAGCTTGCAAAAATTGTGATATTAAACTCTAGACAGTTTGACATCATAGAAAGCACTAAGGGCTGCTGTTGTCAGCAAAAATAGCTGGTATATTGCGTTTGTCATAATCCGATCTCCTGGCCTGATTCCAGCTTGCAAACGTTCTCCAGACTTTAAGATATATTTTATTTGCTGAAGCTTTCCTACTCATCATTAACGTTTCTATCATCCAAGTCCTCAGTCTCATAGATTCCAGATTTGGATGTAGGACAGGACCCTGACTCAGAAGTTGTCAGAAGTATCCAGGATCCTACCTGAACTCATCTTTTTTATCATTGAAAACCAGCGCCTCCTCGGCCAGAAGGGAGCTATCAAAATTACTTTGGCTTTCTCCTCCATCACTTTTGTAAAACTTTCAGCAACAGGCACAAAAGGAGGAAAAGTATAATTTAATCCCTGATTCCAGCTTATTGAAAACACATCTATCGCCAGAGCCTGGTCTGCTGGGTGTAGAGAACAAAATCTCCTTGTCTTCCTGTTTATTTAAGAGGCAAATAGGTCAACTTCTAGTACACCCCATGGACCTACATCTCCTGATACAGCTACATAGACAGAACAATAAAAAAGTTATAGCTCTGGGAAGGAGACAATCAAAAAAAGAAGAAAACCGCTTGGTCAGTAAGGCCCAAAACAGGCTGGTCACTAAGGGGTTAAATATTGTAAAGTCATATACAAGCAGTACTAATATATATATATATACATATACACTCAAAATATGATGCTAAGCCACACCCCCTTATAATCGTTCAGTAATCAAAATCGAGGTTACAAGTGACCTAGCGCCTTGCCGTTTTTCCTGATCTTTCCGGATCGTGGAGGGATAATACCCAAAGGAACAGAAGTGGACAACATCAGCCATGGTCTGGATTCAACAGTGAAGAGTCTGTTCACACTGGGAGAACATGAACTGAATTTATCTCAACCTGCAAGTAGGGCATTTTGCTAACCATTTTTCATTGACTTTTAAATGACATACAGTATATTGGAACAGTTGCTTATAGTGACCAGTTAACTCTGCTTTGATTTTCTAACCCATACTGGAAAAGTAAATACAACGGTTTTATCTATGGACTGTAATACATAAAGCTTAAAGGGGTTGTCTCATCATGGACAATGTGGGCATATCGCTAGTATATGTGCCCATTGTCTTATAGGTGCGGGTCCCACCGCTGGGACCCTCACCTATATCGAGAATGTACCCCAGCAAGGTGGTGGCTGAAGGACTCCAGTCCGGCCACCACCAAGTCGGCTCCCCATAAACGTGAATGGGAGCGGACCGCACATCGGGCCGAGAGAAATAACTGGCTCCATAGAAAATGAATGGAGGGCGGCTGCGCATTCACAGTGTGCCCTCCTTCCCTTGCAGTGCTCTGTTCTTGATATAGGTGCGGGTCCCAGCAGTGGGACCCGCACCTATAAGACAATGGGGGCATATCCTAGCGATATGCCCCCATTGTCTATAATGAGACAACCCCTTCAATGCTTTTCTTGGAATGCAGCTGTACACTTGTCTGGCCTGGCACAATATATGACTATATTAATACTCATGCATACAGCCCTATTATTACTCTGTGATGGGATTCTGTAGAGGTCTATGAGGCCTCTACAATGCCTCCGTATTGCTCCGATTTCATACAGAATTTTTTTTTCCGGTCAAATTCCAATTGTACAGAAACCATGTCTGGAATCTGTCAAAGCTTGTAAGGCTCTATACGAAGCTGTACAGGAACACAAAATGTATGGTCACTCCCAAGGATGCACCACAAGGTAAGGTGGGCCGGGCTTATTGGTGCTAAGTGACTATAGGGCATTGTCCCATTAACGATCAACAATTACATGGTTAGCAAACAGATGTGCTGATTCTTATGTCAAAGTGGTTTTCAGCTGCACCACTGCCGTGTCTCATTTAGCTGGTGGAAACAACGTGTCCTTGTGTCAGTCTTGCATCCCACACATCTCAGTCCTGTACACATCTCTTATATTCACTGTAATTCCTCTATCCTGCAGGCCGGACTGGACCTGGTGCACTAGTCAGACATTAGTAGAGACGTGACATATCAAGGAGCGGTCAGCAGTTTATCTCATAGACATAACAATGGTGCGGAACATAAAAAATAATAAAATCCATGTATAACTTGTGCCCCACATGTCTCGTCCTGTACACATCTCTAATACTCACTGTAATTCCTCTATCCTGCAGGCCGGACTGGACAGAGCCTTCATCAAGAAGTATCTTCAGTGACGGGTTACTCCATTTTACAGATGCCAACTGGATGCAGGAAGAGTTTGGTAGATCATTATCATACAAACTGTAAGAATAAGAAGGAAAATTCACTTCATTTTGTAAACCTGCTTAAAAGTTGGAGCATGGGGTAAATGAGTTATATAATACCCCGCAAATATTTCAGGCTGCAATGCCCGATTGTGTGTAACTGGGATGATGCTATAGGCCGTGGACTGCAAAATAAACATTGGTCATAGAGAGTTTATTTAACCCTTTCCTGACCAGCACCATAATAGTACGGTGCTGGCCGGGTCTTTAACCCCTTCCCGCAACATGTACGTGGGGGAATGTGGTGCCTCAGCGCAGGGAGCGAAGCGCTGAAGGTTCAGTGAAGCTGGGGTTGCTACGCAACGAGTGACGCCGGTGGGAACTGAATCAGAGCACTGACCCACCCACGATCGCCGTGATTGGTCCAATACTGCAGAGGGACCATTTGCAGCGCATCGGGGCAGGTTGGGGAGGGACTATGCGCTTCTCCTTCTCTGATCGTCCCAATTCCTGTCAGGGAAGCGATCAGAGAAGGAGACAGTGTCAAACGCTGTGTACTTAGTATTACCCGAGCAAATTAACCAGATCAGTTCTGTGCCTCATCAACAGCCTGTCATCTGTAATCCGTTCTGTGCCTCATCCCCTGCCTCGTACATAATTAACCCCTTCAGTACCGATTTGCCACTCTTCTGTGCCTGATTTGCCCCCAGTCAGTGACAGATTAGTCCTGTCCAGTCCTGTCATCATCACCTCATCCAGACACCTGTCACTACTGTCCGTCCGTTAAGACAACTGTCTGTCCATCAAGACACCTGTCACTCCAGCCTGTCCGTCCATCAAGACACCTGTCACTTTAGCCTGTCCGTCCATCAAGACACCTGTCACTCCAGCCTGTCCGTCCATCAAGACACCTGTCACTCCAGCCTGTCCGTCCATCAAGACACCTGTCACTCCAGCCTGTCCGTCCATCAAGACACCTGTCACTCCAGCCTGTCCGTCCATCAAGACACCTGTCACTCCAGCCTGTCCGTCCATCAAGACACCTGTCACTCCAGCCTGTCCGTCCATCAAGACACCTGTCACTCCAGCCTGTCCGTCCATCAAGACACCTGTCACTCCAGCCTGTCCGTCCATCAAGACACCTGTCACTCCAGCCTGTCCGTCCATCAAGACACCTGTCACTCCAGCCTGTCCGTCCATCAAGACACCTGTCACTTTAGCCTGTCCGTCCATCAAGACACCTGTCACTCCAGCCTGTCCGTCCATCAAGACACCTGTCACTCCAGCCTGTCCGTCCATCAAGACACCTGTCACTCCAGCCTGTCCGTCCATCAAGACACCTGTCACTCCAGCCTGTCCGTCCATCAAGACACCTGTCACTTTAGCCTGTCCGTCCATCAAGACACCTGTCACTCCAGCCTGTCCGTCCATCAAGACACCTGTCACTTTAGCCTGTCCGTCCATCAAGACACCTGTCACTCCAGCCTGTCCGTCCATCAAGACACCTGTCACTTTAGCCTGTCCGTCCATCAAGACACCTGTCACTCCAGCCTGTCCGTCCATCAAGACACCTGTCACTTTAGCCTGTCCATCCATCAAGACACCTGTCACTTTAGCCTGTCCGTCCATCAAGACACCTGTCACTTTAGCCTGTCCGTCCATCAAGACACCTGTCACTTTAGCCTGTACGTCCATCAAGACACCTGTCACTTCAGCCTGTACGTCCATCAAGACACCTGTCCGTCCGTTAAGACACCTGTCTCTCCAGCCTGTCTGCCCATCAGGACACCTGTCCGTCCGTTAAGACACCTGTCTGCCCATCAAGACACCTGTCCGTCCATTAAGACACCTGTCTCTCCAGCCTGTCTGCCCATCAGGACACCTGTCTGTCCGTTAAGACACCTGTCTGCCCATCAAGACACCTGTCCGTCCGTTAAGACACTTGTCACTCCAGCCTGTCCGCCCATCAAGACACCTGTCAGTCCAGGCTGTCCCTTCAATAAAGACACCTGTCACTCCAGCCTGTCTGTCAAGTCACCTGTCACACACTCCCAAGTTACATAATTATTATTTTTTAAATAACAGTCAATAGGTGTGCCATCCTCCTGTGTGTGTGTGTATATACTCGTGTCCTGTGCTTGAGTGGCACCATTCTATAAAATATAAGTCTCCAATGTGGATTTGTGCCACCTATAACTGTAAAATAATACATTAATTAATCCCTTTTCCGCCCCAGTAAGGATATTGGCACTACTCTGTGCCCCATACTAGACCCCTGGCTCATCGCCAGCCATCTGTGCTACGTGTGACATCTTTTATCCATTTCCTAAAGGATATACAGTATTTTAGTCTGCTGTTCTATTTAACCCCTTAAGGACTCAGCCCTATTTCACCTTAAGGACTTGCCCATTTATTGCAAATCTGACCAGTGTCACATTAAGTGCTGATAACTTTAAAACGCTTCGACTTATCCAGGCCATTCTGAGATTGTTTTTTTCGTCACATATTGTACTTCATGTACTTTCAAAAACCCAATTTTTAGGGACCAGTTCAGGTCTGAAGTCACTTTGCGAGGCTTACATAATAGAAACCACCCAAAAATGACCCCATTCTAGAAACTACACCCCTCAAGGTATTCAAAACAGATTTTACAAACATCGTTAACCCTTTAGGTGTTCCACAAGAGTTATTGGCAAATGGAGATGACATTTCCGAATTTCAATTTTTTGGCAAATTTTCCATTTTAATCAATTTTTCCCAGTAACCCCACAGCTCCGTACACATAAATACAAAAAAGTTATAGGGGTCAAAATATGGCGACGAAAATAAAACTGATTTTTTTCCCACTTTTTTATTATTTTATCACTTATCATTATTTTATCATCAAAACGCAAGAAAAACTATACATATAAGGTATCGCCGGATTTGTACTGACCAGTAGAATGAAAGTAACTGGTCAGTTTTATCGCACATCGAATGTCGTAAATAAAAAAACCCGCAAAACTGTGGTGGAATTTGATTTTTATATGCAATATTATGGTGGTGCTGGAAAGTCCAACTTGTCCTGCAAAAAACAAGCCCTCATATGGCTAAGTGAACAGACAAATACAACAGTTATGGCTCTGAGAAGGCAGGGAGCGCAAAATGAAAGCGCAAAAACAAAAAAACCTCCGGGGTAGAAAGGGTTAAGGGCAACTTTTCATTATGCCCTATTAGGGCACTTATAAGTTGTACTGTGTTTCTCTGAGTGAAGAGCCACTATGTAAGAGCCAGGGGCGGACATACCGCCTGTGCAGCCGGTTCAGCTGCACAGGGGCCCAGCGTGGGAGGGGGCCCTCCACAGGACGCACAGACAGCTGATTCTAATGGTGAAGCAGAGAGCTCCCAGCTTCACCATTCATAACTCCATCCAGCATGTAGAAGGGGCCCCCATGGCAATCTGCGGCTCACTGTCTTGAGTCTGAGGACGTGCTGTGCCGTCCACAGCTCTGAGCAGCAGGGCCTGGGCAGCCCGTCCTGAGCTGTATCTGTGATCGCCCTGCCTCCTGTGGCAGGCCTGTGCTGAGCCACTTCACGGTGTCGGTAGCTCCGCCCCCGTCTAGTGATGATGGTAGCTCCGCCCCGTCTAGTGATTATGGTAGCCCCGCCCCCGTCTAGTGATGGTGGTAGCTCCGCCCCTGTCTAGTGATGGCGGTAGCTCCGCCCCCATCAAGTGATGGTGGTAGCCCCCATCAGTAGCTTCACCCACATCTGGTCTTCTCCTAGCTTTTCAGCACCTCAGAGTTGGTGCTTAATGTGTGAGGCCTGCAGCAAACCAGCAACTCAGGAGAAAGTGAGTAAGGACTGGAGGTGGCCTCTGTGCCCACTGTCCCTGCCAGACGCTGAACTTGACACTTGGTATGTTATTTCTTTTACTCCACCCATCACCCCTGTCCCCCTCTGGCCCTCCTGTGACTGGCCCTGGCCCACACTCATGTATTTTGCGGTCCGTGGATCGGCAAGCTATGTATGTGGTCCATGTGCGATCCGCATATTTTTGCAGACCCTTTGACTTAAATGGGTCTGCAGTCTGCATTTTGTAGAGAAGTATAGGACGTGTCACATTTTCTGTTTTGTGCAGAACGGACATACGGATATGGAAAGCACATAGAAGTAATTTGCTTTCTGCATCCGTATGTCTGTTCCCCAAAGGATAGAAAATGTGACATGTCCTATACTGGTCCCCAACATGCAGGTTAGTTAATGAGTCTGCAAAAAAGAAAGGTAGATGGCACATGGACGTCATCCGTAATTTGCAGATCACAAAATGCATATGGTTCGTGTCGTGTAAATTGGTTAAAAGTGTTGCTTAGACACTCAGGGGGTCATTTATTAAGACCAGCGTTTTAGACCCCGATCTTAATAACCCCTATAACTGGCGGTGCTTCCGCCGAAGTTATGGAGAGGCGCCGGCCTCTACATAACCCTTGGTGGATCCTCCGCCAGTTCTACATGTTCCAGTTCTAGATGTAGAACATTTTCTACCCCTAAACCAGGCGTAGAAAATGGTGAATGAGACGGGTCCGTCAGCCCCTCCCCTTCCCAGTCTACTTATTTAGACATGGCGTGAGCGGGGCAAAGTCGCAGATTGCGGCGACTGCACCGGAAATATAGGCGTATTTCGGGATAATAAATGACCCCCTCAGGTTCTTCTGATCAGACACGGAGAAAGAGCAAAAACATTTCCGACACCCAACAACTTATCAAATCAGAAGGGTCCATGTACGATACCTGCTGAGCGTCGCATGGTTGCTTTGTTTGGTGTCGGCAAATGGCATGCACCGGTGTCTCTCCACGTGTGATGTCAGATTAAATCCTCTTTCAATAGCGAATTTTCCTACTGGATGCGATGTGTGCAGCAAATGCATATCATCCAGACTGAATCCAGACCAATTCATTTCAATGGGTCTGTGTGAGGGGGCACATATCAGGACATAGTACTGGGAGGGGCACATATCTGGCATAACTACTGTGACACGGCACAATGTGTATATTACGACTGTGTGCTGGCACAAAGGGGCAATAATTACTGTGTGAAGGCATTAAGGGGGCATTAATATGGACCACAGGATCTGAACGGTCTCCACCATCTTTGATGCCCTTTATCACCCCTTCCTCCCCCTGAAGGATCGGGAGGAGCTGACAATCTGGTGTGCCTTCTGCTGTCACACATCACTATATATTAATATTTGCCTATGTTTATTTCTGTATGTCTGTGTGGTTGCGGGGGGCTAGGGGGAGGGGGGGGCAGGCCCTCTGCTTTCTGTTTCCACCCCTGGGGGACACATATGTACATATAAGTACTGTGAAGGGCCACATATCTGGGCATTACTACTGTGAGGGGGCAGATATCTGGATATAAGAAGTACTGTGAGGGGCACATATCTGGATATAAGTACTGTGAGGGTGCACATATCTGGATATAAGTACTGTGAGGGTGCACATATCTGGATATAAGTACTGTGAGGGTGCACATATCTGGATATAAGTACTGTGAGGGGCACATATCTGGATATAAGTACTGTGAGGGGCACTTATCTGGGCATAGCTACTGTGAGGGTGCACATATCTGGATATAAGTACTGTGAGGGGCACATATCTGGATATAAGTACTGTGAGGGGCACATATCTGGGCATAGCTACTGTGAGGGGCACATATCTGGATATAAGTACTGAGGGGCACATATCTGGGCATGGCTACTGTGAAGGGGCATATATCTTGTCCTAACTACTGTGAGGGGCACATATCTGGATATAGCTACTGTGAGGGGCACATATCTGGCATAGCTACTGTGAAGGGGCACATATCTGGATATAGCTACTGTGAGGGGCACATATCTGGGCATAGCTACTGTGAAGGGGCACATATCTGGGCATAGCTACTATGAAGGGGCACATATCTGGATATAACTACTGTGAGGAGCACATATCTGGATATAACTACTGTGAAGGGGCACATATCTGGGCATAAGTGCTGTAAAGGGGGCTGTCACCACCAGATCTTTGAGTAGTTCTGATAGACGTTCTTCAGTACTTCCTGCATGATCTTCTTTTGTTTTTCTTTCGTTTTGACATCTCTCCTCCCTCTCCCAGCTGTCATCTATTGGCAGTGATTGCCTCCCTATATATCTCCTCCCCATACTGCCTCACCTTGCGGTTTATACAACTTCCTGGAGTGTGCTGATGCTAGAAGCTGTTGCTGCTGCATCCACAAGATAAGTCTTTTTCTTTATTTTCCTGTGGGCTTGATCCTAGGTGACCCTGACTCCCTCTGTATTAAGTGTAGGGAGCCGGTGGTCGTGTCCCCTCACTATTATAGGGTGTTCCGGTGTCATACAGTCGAGGAACGAGGATATGCAATTTTCTACCATTGAGATTTTTGCATAGGCTGAGCAGTAAGGGAGAGAGCTAGGGATGTTACAGGGCTTACCCTTTTGTTCCTTAGTTTTGGATCAAGTCAGTCGGATCTTCATTTGTGTTTTCTAGTTTTCTGTAACCCCATCCGTGACAGGGGCATAGTGTGGGCGTTACTACTATGTGCTGGCCTTGGGAGGAGTTAAAAGGCGTGGCCTAGTATGAAAACAATATATAAATTGTATAAACATATTGACCCATATTATCAAGATTTTTTTTGTTTTGCACAGGGGTCCTCTGCTGTCTGTGTCCGCCTCTGGTAAGAGCAGTCCTTGCTCTGTGAAACCCAGCCAGTCCATGTAATACATTGGTGACAATTTATAGTCATCTGTAACGTGTCCTCTTGTGCCCCACATGTCTCAGTCCTGTACACGTCTCTTATACTCACCTTAATATCTCTATCCTGCAGGCCGGACTGGACCTGGTGCATTAGTCAGACATCAGTAGAGACGTCACATATCAAGGAGCAGTCAGCAGTTTATCTCATAGACATAACAATGGTGCGGAGCATAAAATAGAATGAAATCCATGTATAACTTGTGCCCCACATGTCTCAGTCCTGTACACATCTCTTATACTCACTGTAATGTCTCTATTCTGCAGGCCGGACTGGACAGAGCCTCCATCAAGTCACTGAAGTGAGGACCAGACAGACTGTTACCAGACAGGTCGAGTTTCTTCAGGAACCGGTTATTCCTTATTCCAGATGCCAACTGGATGCAGGAAGTGTCTGGTAGATCATTACCTGCCAAACTGTAAGAATAAGAAGATGAGATGTGAGCGATGCTTCTAAAGAGCATAACATCTATATTTAGACTGAACGTTGAGAGAAAAAGCCCCCCGGCTGTTATTAAAACCTATAAATCTATGTTTTTTTGCCATAAAATAGATCTTAACTGGTGGTGGTTCCGCTGAAGTTATGAAGAGGTGACGGCCTCTACACAATTTCGCCCCATCCAGCGCCACGTCTAAATGTAAGACATCTTTTTATGCCTAAATCAGGTGTAGAAAATGGTGAAGGAGACGACCTGCTGGCCCTTCCCTGCCCACAATAATAGACTTGGCGTGAGCGGGTGAAGTTGCAGATAAATTAGCAGCGCAACTATTAGTTGCGCCCCTATCTGTGCCTCAAATACCATAATTAAGGGGAATTTCACCATAGTAAATGACCCCCAAAGACTTCAGGCTACAAAGATAACAGTTGCTGACACAATAGTTTATTATGAAAAGTCAGGATGCCAACAGATGTCCTGTGCAACATTAGGTGCCCACAGTTAACATCTCTTATACTCACTGTAATGTCTCTATCCTGCAGGCCGGACTGGACAGAGCCTCCATCAAGTCACTGAAGTGAGGACCAGACAGACTGTTACCAGACAGGTCAAGTTTCTTCAGGGACCGGTTATTCCTTATTACAGATGCCAACTGGATGCAGAAAGTGTCTGGTAGATGATTATAACCCAATCTGTAAGAGTAAGAAGATGAGATGTGGGTGAGGCGTCCACAGAGCGTTAGTATAAAATCTGTAGAGTGTTAATGAGGAGAGCAAGACCTCAGCTAAACACATGAATTACTGATCTTCCCTTGATATCAATTCTTGTGCTAAAAGAGCCTGTGATAGTTGTCTGGTTTATTAACTTTACGTAACTGCTACTTTTGACATTATGTTCGAAAGATGCAATAAACTCAAAATGGGGAATTTATCACGAGGGGAATAGTCAGTTTTGAGTCTGCATTGGCGTCCTTTGTGCCACATTCAGTGCAGATGCACTTGTGAGCATGGAGGAGAGCTGTAGACGAAGCTGGATGTGGCTGGGGTCCGGTTATTGAGCAGTTTGTGGACAATCAAGTGGCCAGAGTGGTAGATAATGAGCAGAGAGCCTTTCATTGATATACAGTGCATTTTGTGAGGAGGTTAAGAGCATTATAGAGGGCATCTACTGACAGTGGACTGCGATATTAGGGAATAAGGGCTGGCTGTTTGGGAAGCTGTGATTCTGAGAGCACTGGGGTGAGAGCATTACCATGGCTGAAAAGACAGCAAGATCCCACAGCCATGTGCCTGCGAAAATAAAAAAAATAAACAACTGTGGCTATATCCCTATAAGTGATCATATGTGAGGCTCTCTTGGCCTATAAACGTAATAAAAATCGAAATGCCACAAAAGAGAAGAGAGGCCCAAGCAATAGGAGCTGGGTTGGAAGCAAGGCAAACTGCAATGAGTACCGTATCTTTCGCTTTATAAGACGCACCTAATGATAAGACGCACCTGAGGGTTTAGAGCAGGGTAATAAAAAATATATTTTTAATCAGACCCCCATATCAGATTCTCAGATCAGACTCCCAAATCAGGACCTCACATAAAACCCACATATCAGGAACTCACATCAAACCTCAGATCAGACCTCTATACCAGACCTCCATGTCAGACCTCAGATCAGACTTCTATACCAGACCTCCATGTCAGACCTCAGATCAGACTTCTATACCAGACCTCCATGTCAGACCTCAGATCAGACTTCTATACCAGACCTCCATGTCAGACCTCAGATCAGACTTCTATACCAGACCTCCATGTCAGACCTCAGATCAGACTTCTATACCAGACCTCCATGTCAGACCTCAGATCAGACTTCTATACCAGACCTCCATGTCAGACCTCAGATCAGACTTCTATACCAGACCTCCATGTCAGACCTCAGATCAGACTTCTATACCAGACCTCCATGTCAGACCTCAGATCAGACTTCTATACCAGACCTCCATGTCAGACCTCAGATCAGACTTCTATACCAGACCTCCATGTCAGACCTCAGATCAGACTTCTATACCAGACCTCCATGTCAGACCTCAGATCAGACTTCTATACCAGACCTCCATGTCAGACCTCAGATCAGACTTCTATACCAGACCTCCATGTCAGACCTCAGATCAGACTTCTATACCAGACCTCCATGTCAGACCTCAGATCAGACTTCTATACCAGACCTCCATGTCAGACCTCAGATCAGACTTCTATACCAGACCCCCATCAAACCTCAGATCAGACTTCTATACCAGACCCCCATCAAACCTCAGATCAGACTTCTATACCAGACCCCCATCAAACCTCAGATCAGACTTCTATACCAGACCCCCATCAAACCTCAGATCAGACTTCTATACCAGACCCCCATCAAACCTCAGATCAGACTTCTATACCAGACCCCCATCAGACTTTTAAAATAAATAACTTCACTTACCCCTCCTGCTCCACGGCTCCTCTCCATGTCCAGCAGTCTCTACAGAATTTCCTCACCCTTTTCTTCGGGTCCGCACTGCACTGTCATCTGACTTCGTACAGCGTCGGGTCACAGTACGTGCACTACCTCCTGATGCTGTACGCGGTCAGTACCTGCACTGCAGCGCGGCCCCAGGGAAGAAGGCCAGGGAGGGCGAGTAATATTAGCAAAGGTTCTAGCATATAGGCTTGGGAAAGTAATAAAAGCGAGGACCAAACAGGATTTATTCCTGGGAGAAGCCTAGATTTCGGTAGTGTTAGTAGTGATAAGGTTATGTTGTCCCCGGATGCAGTCTAAGCTTTTGATTGTATAGAATGGGGTTATTTATGGGAAGTTCTTAGGTCCTTTAGTTTTGGTGAGAGTTTAATTAGGTGGATTTAATTTATCTACACTAATCCCCAGGCAATTGTGGCAGTGGATGGGTTAATGTCCCTGCACTTTCTAGGGGCACTAGGCAGGGTTGCCGCCTATCGCTGCTACTCTTTGCAATTGCTATAGAGCCGTTTGCTATTCTGGTTAGGGAAAATAAACTAGTTGCATTATATGCAGATGATGTGTTATTGTTTTGGGGAAATCTAAATGCAGATTTGGGTGAGGTGATGAATACTATTGAGAATTGTGGGTATTTTCAGGATTTAAAGAGGACCTTTCACTACTCTACAAACTAAAAACTAACTATACCTGTGGGCAGAGCGGCGCCCAGGGGTCCCCCTGCACTTACTAGTAAGTCTGGGCGCCGCTCCGTTCGCCCGGTATAGGCTCCGGTGTCTGCGCTCCCTCTGACTGATTTCTTGTAGGAGGCGTGTCCCTTGCTGCACTGCTGGCCAATCGCAGCGCACAGCTCATAGCCTGATTGTCCCAGGATGGAGAGGAACATGCAGGGACGGAGACAAGTAATACTTAAAGGGGTTACTCCATGATTAATGTAAAAAATGAAAATCAGACATTATAAACTACACAACGGTCTCTTTCTAAGAAAGCTAGAACCAGCCCTGTACCTCACATGGATCCAGAGCTCTCCACATTTATTGTTCTGCTAGATTTATATCAAGGTGACAGCTGAAGGGGAGTGTCTTTTCTGCTGCAGCTCAGGGGGCGTGTCTCAGCTCTCCCCCTATCACAGCTCAGGGGGCATGTCTCGGCTCTCCCTATCACAGCTCAGGGGGCAGGTGAAGGATGGAACTGAGCATGTGCGGCCATCTCAGTGAGCAGGTCAAAGAAAAAAGTACAAACAGCAGGTGGTGCTATACAGATATATTGTATTGAATAAATCAGCGACTATACAACATTTTTAATTACATGCAATTACAAAAGTATTCAGATCCAAGTGCTGGTTTGAAAACTGTAGAATATTATTCGTGGGACATGCCCTTTAAGATCCTTTTTCAAGCAAGATTGAATATAATCAAAAATTAGAAAGCGATAGAGCCACCCTCGGTGTTTTGCCTCATTCACACGTCAGTGTTCGGTCAGTGATTTCCATCAGTGAGTTTGAGCCAAAACCAGGTGCGGCTCTAAACACAGAACAGGTGCAGATCTTTCTATTATATCTTATCTCTGTGGAGGCTCCAATCCGGGATTTGGTTCACAGTCACTGATGGAAATCATTGACAAAAACACTGACGTGAGAATGAGGCTTTAGAATGGAAGACGTCGGTGGATAATATGGTAAAGATGGAAAGAGTAATATATTACAATAAGGGAAAGAGTCATAGGTTTAGTCAACTATGGAAATTTTGATCTGATCACTGAGAAATGTCATATAAACTGCAGATCTGTGGATAAAAAAAGGTTAGTTTTTCTCCCCTTTTTATCTCATTCCTGTGTCCTCCTGGTTGGGGGGGATGAATTAATTGTTAATCATGTTCTTAATTGTTAATCATGTTCTTGTGGATAAAACAAGTGTCTTAATCATGTCTCTGTAATATGTAACCCCCATTGGATGTGATAGATGGGGGAGTTGTACTTCTTTTTTTCATTTTTATCTATAAAAAAAAATCCAGAAAGTTGCAAAATCCAATCTTCATTTTGCAACTTTTTGAAGCCAGAATTCTGGAGTGAAGGCATGATAAATCAGGGCCTAAGGCTGGATGTAGAATATTTGTAGCAGAATTTAATTTGCGGAATCTGCATTGAAATTCTGTAACAGCACAATGTCAGTAATGAACCCCATTCAGTTGCTCACAGCATAAGGACTGGCAGATTATGTGCTATACGGTAAACAGGCAGACAACAGAATATGGCACACCTTTGCTAGCTAGATAGACAAGCTATTGCTTAGGTACACTCCCACAGGGGAAGTTGCCTTAAGTACCCCAGGGTTGCCAGCCATCGACTGGCGAAGATTACGGTGTGCATACTGGCTTTTTAAGAGCTGTAGGGAGTGCACACGTGCCCTACAGGTAGAGGAAGGGAGACCCTTACTGGCAAGCATGGAGGGATACAGCAGACCCAGCGTCCGGACCTGCGGTGAAGAAGGCAGCAGGAGACGGGTCTGGGGCATTGGGCAAGGTAAGTGGCACAGCAGCAGCTCACAGCTGCCTCTGTAACTATCTAATTTCCCGCTCCTACTCAATATCCTCGTTAGCGATGATGTGGCAGTGTAATACTGCCGCGATGACCCGATCAACGAGCAAACTGTAATTCATCAGGCAATCCAGATTTTTTAAACATGCTTAAAAATCACGTTTGCTGGCGTCAGCTTGTGCTATCTAATCACAATCTGCCGCTGGCAAACAACGAGTTAGTATAGGGACGAGCGATCGCTCCTCCCAATACTGTGGAGGAGATCTCTGCAAGTAATAGCAGCAGCCTCCCCCACTAACAACACTCCACACTGCCCTCCCAACAATCACCTGCAAAATCTGCTGGTGTAATACTAGTCAACTGGCCGCAGAAGAATTCTAACCTGCTGCTCTGTCTGACCGAGAACATAAAGATTGTTCTGCCCCAGCAAAGGTCCAGAATCATTTCTAATTCATTCTGCTAGAAGTGTTGGTATTCCTGTAGTTATAAGTTAGGTAACAGCACCATCTAGCGGTGTTAAAAATGTACTACACTTTGGTTTTCTTGTTAATAAAGTTTACTGTATGGTGGGAGGTGCAAGGCATTCTGGGAAAGAGAAGCCAGTCTCCAGTCTACATACAGACTACAGGACATCAGCAGAGCTATTCCATGCATCCTGTTGACCAATAACCAAGTTAGACTACAGAAAACAGTCCTCTTATTTGGGAGACAGGAATGGTTTATGCTGAATGTCAGACTGCACACCGTGTGAATGTGTATGAAGACAGAACAAAGATCCTCAAGCAGCTGTCTCTTTTTACCAGATGAAAATGGATGACATTACAGGAAAATTAGAGAAGTTATCGGAGTATGCCACACAATCGCTGTGGGTAATAATCCCAGGCTGGGAACCTGTCACGACGTGGTGCGGAAGGGAAACTCCACACCAAACACAAGAGGAAGGGAGAAGGTATCAGGCCTGAATACTAAGTAAAGGGGAAAGTTCACCACCTAATGAAACCATAATCCCAGCCCTGACTGTATTCAGAATGAACAGACCTTAAAAGGTAGGAATGTTCATCCGCCGGAACCTAGAAGCTAGGCTCACCCTGAATGACCCTGAAGATAGTGACAGGGCTACAGACAACCCATTCCTTCTAAGCTGAAGGAACAGGAGTCTACCTCAGGCCTAATACCAAAAGACGGGGAGATATAACAAACAAAATACAAATATGGAACACAAGACTTAACTTCAAGTAGAACAGCTGCACCAGGGAACTCGGCAAAGATCCAACAACAGCTAGCTTGAAGTCCAGGGAAAGAATCTATAAACAGCACCCCAGAGAGGGAGAGACGGAAAGAAATAGACATGGTCAAATGACCACACACACCACACCTGAAGCAAGAGGTGTGGCCATTACCAAAACAACACAAATCCAAATTGATCCACAAGGAACTTGTAAGATCAACGTGTTGCCAGTCTTTCTGATCTCCTGGCACCTGTCACGGAAACGTTTGTGACAGAACCCCTTAGATGCCATGGTAAAATATGGGCACGGCATCTGGGAGGTTTAAATCCAGGAGCTCCCGGCCATGCTAGCTAGTATCGGGGGGAGCCGGAGTGTGTTTGCGGCAGCCTCTGACCTCCTGAGTGATGAGGCTGCCACACATTAGTTCCTATTGACAGCTCCATAGGAACATAGTATAATGCGCATAGACTCCAATGCTAACGGTTGTAATGATTGCTTGTTAAAGGCTGGTGCCTCTACGTAACTGGGGGCGGATCCACCGCCAGTGCAGGGCTTTATTAAGACCGGCATCTAAAATGCTGGGCTTAATAAATGTGTCTCTAAGTGTTACTATATCAACTACCTTCTTTTGTAGGCCTGCATGGTTTCTGCCTCCCATTCATCTCAACAGGAGGCAGCACTGAAGCTTGCAAGAATGGGAGGCAGAAACCATGCAGCAGCTCCGCTGGCAAAATCACAGAGTGAACAGGCACTTATAAAAAAAAAACACACTTTTTTTAAAAGCCCCACAAATGGGGTCAGATTGCTGTTACAATACACTGAAACTGTCATCTATTGCAGTGTATTGTATCTGCCAGTTTTACACTGACATTTGGCCTCTTTAGACCCATTTTAAGGCCTCCAACTGCCATGACAACCATCGGGACCCAGCAATTGCATTGCAAAAGCCCATTGGGGTAGAGAGGGAGATTGCTGCCTTTTAAACCCCTTATATGCAGCAGTCACTGCAGACCCTGACATCAAAAGGGTTAAAGAGGACCCTTTGCCGCTCTTGTAATAGCTTCATGCACCCCCCATGTAATAACAGTTCTGGAGCCTCTACTCTTATGGCTCGATGTTGTGCCGTTCCTTTATTATTTCTACTAGAAGTTATAACTGAATTGCTATTAGCCTTCAGTAAGGGTACAGAGGGGAGGTCACCAGTTGGGGTGTGTCCCTGCACAGTCTGACAACGGCAGCACTGATTGGATAGAGTGAGTCTGTGCAGGTACACACCCCCAACTGGTTACCCCCCTCTGTACCCTTACTGACGGATAATAGCAATTAAGTTATAACTTCTAGTAGAAATAATAAAGGAACAGCACAACATACAGACATAAGACTAGAGGCTCCAGAACTGTTATTACATGGGGAGTGCATGAAGCTATTAAAACATGCATGTCATGGTTGGTGAAAGGTCTTCTTTAAAACGGCCAAGATCAGCATTACCGCTGATCATGGCCGTTAAAGCAGGGTATCAGTGGTCTGTTAGAGCTGACACCCTTCTCTGATGGTGGCAGCTCTGTTTCCGAGCCGCTCCCATCTCCATGCTGTAAGAGTACGCCATTGTGCGGAAATGTTCAGCTTGCCATGCCATAGATTTACAGCAGGGAGCGGGATGAGGTTAAAGAGCTTTTGAAATGAAAACGATATAGAAGATGATGCACAAGAGGAAATTTAGACAGCTATTCCTAAAATAAAAGTAGCTGATGTCCCCGTTCCATATGGTTTCTCCAGTGCTTATTATAAGAAAAGTTACCATAGGAGACTATGAAAAAGACTACAATACTCACATGTATGTAGAAAAAGTCTCCAGCACTCGTAGTAAAAGTTTTCCGGTCCCGGTCTTTATTCGACCAAAATTATCATGTACAAACACAGTGGCACCTTCTCCCACTCTCCCCCGATTTACACGTTTCGAACACTTGTGTTCTTACTCATAATCCAGTGTGTCTGTTCTGCCATGAGCCTATATAGGCTACACTCCCATCCGCCCAAAAAGAGGGGGGAAGCCTAAACCTAATCATGAGAGTGTCAGACACCTGTTCAAACACAATACAAAATACACCCGTGATAAGCAAAATAAGTTGAATTGATTTAAATAATCCATATAATTCCATGTGAGTGAGGTGGCCCCACTGAACCACAATAAAATAATATAGAATAGAGTAAACATGCAGGTCATAAATGACCTGCTCATTATATGGGGCGGCGATGTATCTGCTATACCAGATTTCATAGCTTATGTCAATGACAACACATATAATCTAAAATTTGTTTATGTACAACATGCTGAAATGTCCAGTTTTGGGGATTTAAAGCTGATAGGGATCCCAGACCAAATAATAAATACTGCAACATACCGGAAAGCAATATCAGGGAATACTATTTTGAAAGCAAACAGTTATCACCCCACCCATACAATTAAAGGAACACGGTGGGGGAATTCATATGCGCCTGTAGGAATTGCAGCACTGAGTCAGCATTTAACAAGGAATGTGAGATTATGTGGAAACGTTTAACAACAAGAGGATATCCCCAGTGGATGCTTTCCAGGGGTCTCAATATTGCAAAGAATAAACTGAGATCAGTTTTAGGGTACTTTTACACTTGCGGCAGGACGGATCCGTCCTTCCGCTATTTCGCCGTGCCGCTACTCCGTCCCTATTGACTATAATAGGGACGGGGCGGCGCTCCGGCGCAGTACAGCAGTTCGCGGTCAGAGGCCGCCGGACTAAAAAGTTGGACATGTAGGACTTTTAGTCCGGCGGCCTTTCGCTGCGCACTGCCGTCCCCATTATAGTCAATGGGGACGGAGTGGTGGCATGGCGAAAACAGCGGAAGGACTGATCCGACAGGGTGAACAGCCTGTCGGATCCGTCCTGCCGCAAGTGTGAAAGTAGCCTTATTGGGTTTAACAGCAGACTATAACATAAATCATAATAAGAAAAACAATAATATCCACAAAAAGAAAATAAATACAAATAACATATCTGATAAACCCCTCATGAAACAAGAAAGGGATCCCAAAGCCACTCCTGTGCTGACATACAGCCGCCAATTTCCCATAATAAAAAAAGATTATTGAAAAAGGTCTTCCAGTTTTATATGAGGATGATACACTCCGTGAAATCCTAAAAGATGGAGGCCAGATTGTGTCTCTGGGCACCACACTCTCACCTTCCATGTACATTTCCGCACAGAAACAGACATCATCAACTTGGTTAAAATATACAGGCTTTTCAAAATGTGGGGGTTATCCCTGCCAAACCTGTAATGTATCGGACATAACTAAAGATTTTCATGACTCAACAGATTCTGAAACCTTTCCCATCAAAAGTTACATTAATTGTACACTACAGGAGTAATTTATATCATCCTGTGCACACTGTGCGATTTGATGTATGTGGGCAGCACCAGTAGAAAATTCAAAGAGAGATTAAGGGTACATTTAAATTACATTTCTAATCCCACATCCACTGGAGTATCTAATGCAGCAAACCACATCATCAACACACATAATCGCAGCATCAATGGTTTCAGTACATTCGCTTTGGAAAGGATTACAGCTCCAAGGGGAGGAGATATCAAACAAGAAACTCTCTCACGTGAAGCCTTCTGGATCTGGAAACTCAACACCAGATCTCCACGGGGTCTGAACATGAGAAAAGAATTGATGTATTTATATTAAATTTATGTATTTGTTTATATGTGAATAACTATCAAGATTCTTTTCTCTGCATTGTTTTTATAGATCTGTTGATTTTTATTGAATGGCTATTGATCTAAGTGACTGAGTTTGCACCACGCCGAAGCATCACTGAAGGAAAGAGGACTATATCTGCACAGGATAGGTCTCTGAACCATGTTCCCACCATGTGATTTATTAGGAATCTACATGGGAATGGCATCATATTGGAGCAAGAGACAAAAGGGAGCCATACCTGTGCGGAATAGCCCCCGGAACCATGTTCCTATAATGCGACTTGTTATGCAGTGACATAGATATGGCATATTTTGGATAAAATTTGCGACTTACATTAGAACATGATGCAATGATGAAAGATGTCACATACGGGTGCATATTATATGTTTTTATTTATGACCTGCATGTTTACTCTATTCTATTTTATTTTATTGTGGTTCAGTGGGCCCCACTCACTCACATGGAATTATATGGATTATTTAATTCAATTCAACTTATTTCGCTTATCACGGGTGTATTTTGTATTGTGTTTGAACAGGTGTCTGACATGCTCCTGATTAGGTTTAGGCTTCCCCCCTCCCCCCTCTTTTTGGGCGGATGGGAGTGTAGCCTATATAGGCTCATGGCAGAACAGACACACTGGATTATGAGTAAGAACACAAGTGTTCGAAACGCGTAAATCGGGGGAGAGTGGGAGAAGGTGCCACTGTGTTTGTACATGATAATTTTGGTGGAATAAAGACCGGGACTGGAAAACTTTTACTACGAGTGCTGGAGACTTTTTCTACATACATGTGATTATCTGGACTTGCTTGGGTCTGTTCCGTGCACCTATCTACAGGATCGATACGGGTGAGCTGGATAATATCCCATTTCTGTTACAATACTCACAGTAATGTCTCTATCCTGCAGGCCGGACTGGACAGAGCCTCCATCAAGTCACTGAAGTGAGGACCAGACAGACGGTTATTAGACAGGTCAAGTATCTTCAGGGACGGGTTATTCCTTATCACAGAAGCCAACTGGATGCAAGCAAAATGTTGAATATTGTTGTTGCCCAAGCTGCAAAATAAAAGTAGATATGAATACTGTGCTGAGAGAAGCTTCAAAATTCCCCCACGTTATGCAAGAAAAATACAGTTAAAAATTAGGATTTGATCATTGTCAGATCCTGAATACCACAGAACGATAAAATATAATTATTTGTTTACCTCAGATCCTGCAGGTTATGTAATCCTGGAGCAAGTCTTTCTAATCCTTCATTGTCTAAGGAACATCCATATAGATTCAGTTCTTCTATATTTGTGCAGGTGTCCAGAATAAACGCTAACACTGTGCAGTCTAGAGCCGACATGTGAACAAGAGAAAAGTCAAGACTTCTGTGTGATTGTAATGATTCCCGCACCAGAGCCTTATTCCGGGATTCATACAGATAGAAAAATGTACTGAGAAGACGCCGCTTGTTGTCCTTACTTTCCATTGGCCTCTGTTCTACTAGAATCAAGTCCTTCAGCCAAGTGATGACATCTATAGATGTCTGAGTTGCTCGTCTGTCCAGGTATCCAGTTAGCATTGACCTGGTGGAGCCGTCTGATAGACCACACAGGAAACGGAGGAACATCTCACCTCGTCCATCAGGATAGGATTTGGCATCTATTAGTGATTTCTGTAACTTCTCAGGAGAATAATCCACATAATGCACCAAGGCAGAGAAGAATTCCTGAACAGTGAGATGTAAGAAGGAATAGGACACAGGTTCCTCCGATTCCATCAGAAAACTTGATAAGAGCTTTGACGTATTGTCCACATGGAAACAGTCCAGATCTCGTTCATCAAAGATAAGCCTGTGATTCATGACTCCATGTTCTGCCATCCATCCGATGGACTGCAGGATCTTCTGAGCGTCACTTTTGTGCAGGCTGTGATTGGACAGGATGTTGGCGACAAATATCGCAAAAAGCTGGGTGACGGTTTTGGGTAATAATGACACCGACTGATCACTACTTGTTGGCTGGAAGCTCCTGGATAATACTGTACAGATGATCCAGCAGTAGGACGGGAGGTAGCAGAACGTGTACAGGGTGTCATTCTGCTTCACATAATTAAAAGCTTTTTCCGCCAGTTCAGGGTTGGAGAAGAAGTTTTGAAAGTACATCTGTCGTTCTTCCGGTAAAAACCCAGTGATTTCTACTATTCTCTGGAAAACTCTACAATCAATTGATGCCAGTCTGGTTGGGCGATTGGTCATTAGGACAGAACAACCATCAAGAAGAGACTTTCTCACCAAACTAACCACAATCTGACCACAAGGTTCGGGCTGTGTAGGATTAGAGCACAAGTGACGTGATGAGAAATCCATGTTATGAAGACTTTCATCTAAACTATCAAATATAAAGAGAAGTTTTTCTGGTTCCTGTAGGATGTTACTAAGCTGCTCCTCCAGATATGGGTACTGATGAAGGATTAGAGCCACCAGACTAACCTTATCCAGTCTGTTGAGTTCTCGGAATTTGAAGAAAAAGACAAAGGAGAATCTTTGATAGAGATCCCCCTTCACCCAGTCATAGACAACCTTCTGCATCAGTGTGGTCTTCCCTACACCGGGCACTCCACACACCATTACCATACGTGGCACTTGTTCGGATCGGTGGCACCAGTGGAACAGTTTGTTGGGGGAAATGCGTAGAAATTCATTTTGTTTTCTCTTTAAGTATTCCTCATGTTTTACCCCGGTCTCTATGAGCTCATTCTCAGAGCGTTCTCTGAAGTGATCATTGGAGACAATGATGAGGTTGACATAACGTGTAGAGAATGGAAAACTCTCCTCTCGCTGGTCACATCTTGGAGGTTTGTTCTCTACAAGTTTCTCAGTTCTTTCATGTAAATGTTTCTTGTGACGAATCTGGAATTCTATAGAGAATAGGAAAATAAGAGGTGAAGATAAGAAGCTGAAACAGAACTAAATATCTTGATGAAGAAATGGCAGATATCTGTACATTGCTGAATTTTCCAGCTCCTCTTGACTTCTCTAGACACATTGGAGCAGATTTACTAATCGTGTCTGAAAGTAAGACAGTGTGAACTAAGACCAGACCGACAGACACTGTGTATCACTATCACAAGGCGGTGTTGTGCCTTAGGTGTTTAGAGTGGCTAAGGCCTCATTCAGATCGGTTGGATCTGTTGGTGGAACAAGCCATGTCGTCTGTCCCATTGAGAGCATTCTTATTTATGGATGGTCCCCAAGCTTCCAAAAATATTAGAACCCAAAGTTCAATTACTAAATACGTATTGAACGTGTGGGTGAAGTCTCACTGGAAATCTACTTTGATGCCTAATTTCCTGATATTAATGCAAATTAGAGACGTCTTTTTTCAAGCATCCACAGATTTTCTGCACACTCTTCCAGACAGTGTGAAGCAAGGGGTATCTCCGTTGTTGGCTATTTGCCCGGATAATGATATCCCTTCAGCATTAGATCTTTATAAACACCCGCTGATGAAAGATTGTTCCCCGTTCCATATCAAATATTGTATCAGATATTTAAAACAGTATCTAACGCGTCTACCTACGGTAACAGTCCACTCCTCATTCGAGAAGTTAGTTACGCAGATTAAAGATCCCACAGGGAAATTATCTAAACTATATGAGATTTTAATGTCTGCGTCTAAAATAGATAGCCCAACCTTTCTTCAACAATGGGAGTTAGACTTACAAAGCAAATTTTCAACTGCTGAGAGGAAACTCGCTTTGCTCTCCCCGGCTAGGGTGTCCAGGTGTGTCAAGGTACAAGAAAACAGTTATAAAGTCCTAACTAGGTGGTATTTTACACCCCAAAGACTCCATCGTATGTTTCCTGCTACTACAAGCCCGTTGTGTTGGAGGTGTAATAGGGAGGTGGGTACTCATGCACACATTTGGTGGTCTTGTGACCAAATAGCGCCCTTTTGGGAAGCAGTATGTGGAGTATTATCAAAAATGAGTGGGACACCTGTCCCTGTGACTCCAAAACTTTGCCTGTTTGGTTTGTATAATGATATAAAGGGTCCAAAGAATATAAGAATTTTGTGTACGGCTCTGCTGGCCTCTGCTAGACTTCTCATTGCGACATGCTGGAAACAACAGGAAATACCTCCAATCCAGAAATGGTTTGTCAAATGTGATCAGATATGTAGACTTGAGCAGATAGTACATTGGGACCTTGGATCCCCACTCAAATTTGAGGCTATTTGGAACCCCTGGAGAGCATATAGGCGCTTTACTGTACAGTGATTGCCTTGGATAGGACATTACTAGATATACTTGAATGTCTAGCCCTTGCATGAAGGTGAGCAGTCCAAAGTTCATATGGATGAGACTTACGAGGCACGAGTTTATACCATCTGACTGTCCTTAATATGACAAGATCCCAAAGTTATTGGGAGTATCTCAGGCACCAACTACAGGTTTTACCCTTCACCCTCCCCCCCCCCCCGCTACTTTTTTTCCCCTTATTCTACCTCACCCCGCTTACCTGTGTTTGTCCACTACTGCTTGTTATGTATGTGGATGTTATCTGAATGTTCGGTATTTACGAGCTTATACTTGGATATGTTACCGGAATGTGGAGTATGTACATTATTTCTGATACGCATTACGACATATGGTATCTGTGTCTCAGTTTTATGTCATGTACATCCGAGTGTCAATGAGTATGTTCTTATTGATGATAAAACAATAAAAAAAGTTTTAAAACAATAAACAGACCGACAGACACTGCTCCAGATTTATCACACAGACTGACACTGGATGATAAATCTGGATAATAACTTTACACAACACCAAGGGCACCACAAACCAGGGAGACGCCAAACCAGGGTTTGCCACGTGGGGGACAAAGGGTGCTCTATACAGTGTGCACGGTCCAATGAGTACCAGGGAGGACCATAACCACCGTGAGTACTAGTACCACCATCACACACACATTCTCACCTTCCGCCCGGACCACCGCTGCATGCTACTAACTAGAATACTAGGTGTGGTGGTGCTGTACGGTGTAATTTACATGAAATGCAGGCAGCATGTCATAGAGCAGGAGGAGCTGAGCAGATTGGTGTATAGTTTATGGGAAAAGATCCAGTAAAACTTGTACTTTATTTATTCAAAGCAGCACTGTCAGCATGATCAACCCTACTATACCATAGTGCCTGGTAGGGTTGATCATTCTGATACAAATTATATAATTTTTTTATGTATTAATAATGCTTAAAAATCATTACTTTTTTAAATATGCAAATTACTTCGAGTACTTTCACACTAGCGTTATTATTTTCCGGTATTGAAATCCGGTAAAGGGTCTCAATACCGGACAAAAATGCGTCTGTTTTGAGCCAATGCATTCTGAATGGAAAGCAATCCGTTCAGTATGCATCAGGATGTCTTCTGTTCCGTCCCATGTACGGTATTTGACCGGACAAAATACTGCAGCTTGCTGTGGTATTTTTTCCGGCCAAAACTCCGGAACACTACCACACTTGCTGGATCCGGCATTCATTTTCATTGAAATGTATTAACCAAGTGTTACGGAAATTGCCGCATCGCCGTATCCGGTTTTCCGGTCTGAGTATGTGCAGTTCTTTCTAGCTTTGAAAAAATTAAATACCGGATCAGTTATTCCGGCTGATACCGGAAAGACGGATCCGGTATTTCAATGAATAATTCAGGATCCGGAAAAAAAAATATATATATCCGTTTGCATACAGATTTCCAGATCCGGCAGGCAGTTCTGGCAACGGAACTGCCTGCCTGATTCTAACAACGCTAGTGTGAAAGAACCCTTAGTTGGAACACTGAGGGGTGTACTGTAGCGCTATAAGCACCCCTGGTGCGCTGAACACTTGTCACGGACGTATAGTTGTTTGACAGTGACGCGGTTGCCGTGCAGACTGGTTGCCGGAGGCAATGTGTAGTTTTCAGTTTGCACGCGCACTTCCCCTTTAAGGTGTGTCTCCCTGTTGTTTTGTGAGCGAGGGGTTAATCTTCGAGCTGGTGGGGATTTAGGTGTGTCCTGGATGTGGCCACTTTGTGGATATTACCTGTGGCTTTCTGGCTGGAGTCAGTGGTACTCCAGCCTTGTTTGGTATTGGAGCTCTGCTCCTCTCCTGGTTAAATCTGCCCTGTCCTTGAGGGCCACCTTGTTGGACATAAATCGTCTCCCCTTCTATCCTTACCTCTCTTGTTGTATGTCTGGTGTGGGTTTATGTTCTGGGTGTGGTGTATGTCTAGTGTGTTGTTACATCTCTGGTTTGTTGATGTTGTGTCCATGTCTGCTAGACATTTCCCCTGTCTGTTGTTGCCTCCGGAAGGGGGTCTCATGGTTTCCCGGAGCGCTGAACCAAATGTCAAGTCTGTGAGCTGTTGCTGGAGTGCTGGTTCCTGTGTGCCAGTATGTACTGCATCCATTTGGTGTTTGGATCGCAGTGAGTTCGTATGGGTTCCAGTTTACCTTGGTGTGGTCTTCTGTTGTGCCGTCCAGCAGCTGCAGCAGGTAAGTTACCATGCCTTCCTTGGTTCTTGGTTCAGTGGTTATCCCCGCCACTGGATACTTACCTGCCGTTCAACTTGGCTTCCTCTTTTTGCTACTGGGCCGATTGAGACTCCTGTTATTCTGTGTCTTGGAAGAACAGGTCGTCTCTCCCTGCTCCTATGTGAGGGATTACCAGGGGTATGAGCCGTCCTACCATCCAGGTCCGCTCATACGGTGAGGAGTTAGGGCGAGGATCAGGGACACTTTAGGAGGTGACCTGCTCTCTGATTCCGACATCCTGGCCTAGCTGCTTCCCTACATACCCATCATCGTACGGTGGGGAGTTCCCCCCCCCCCACTCCCCACTGTGACAGCACTGCACCCCGACATTTCATTGATAGAGCAAGACACCTTATCTTTCCCTGTCTTCTGCGCCTGAGTACTACCTCCAAATGTCTGCGCCTGTACTACAGCTTTGCTGCTGCTTACCGAGCATTTCATATCCATACCGCACAGGAGCCGATGACCTCATTTAACCCAGAAGCGATCCTCCTCTCTCTCTCTGGAGCCAGGGACGCCTCTACTTCCGCTTTCAATTATGTTATCAGCACCTGCACTGGTCAGCAAGCAGCAGAAGAGCTATAGCAGAAGTGCAGACTTTTGGAGGGTTAATCATGCTGACAGGGTCGCTTTAAAATCATACTCATTCTGGGATGTGAAGTCAAGGAAGAGGTCCTATCAGGGACTGACAGCCTTCCCTCTATGAGGAGGAGGTCCTATCAGGGACTGACAGCATTCCCTCTATGAGGAGGAGGTCCTATCAGGGACTGACAGCCTTCCCTCTATGAGGAGGAGGTCCTATCAGGGACTGACAGCATTCCCTCTATGAGGAGGAGGTCCTATCAGGGACTGACAGCCTTCTACTATGAGGAGGAGGTCCTATCAGTGACTGACAGCCTTCCCTCTATGAGGAGGAGGTACTATCAGGGACTGACAGCCTTCTCTCTGTGAGGAGGAGGTACTATCAGTGACTGACAGCCTTCCCTCTATGAGGAGGAGGTCCTATCAGTGACTGACAGCCTTCCCTCTATGAGGAGGAGGTCCTATCAGTGACTGACAGCCTTCCCTCTATGAGGAGGAGGTCCTATCAGTGACTGACAGCCTTCCCTCTATGAGGAGGAGGTCCTATTAGTGACTGACCGCCTTCCCTCTATGAGGAGGAGGTCCTATCAGGGACTGACAGCATTCCCTCTATGAGGAGGAGGACCTATCAGTGACTGACAGTCTTCCCTCTATGAGGAGGAGGTCCTATCAGGGACTGACAGCATTCCCTCTATGAGGAGGAGGTCCTATCAGGGACTGACAGCCTTCTACTATGAGGAGGAGGTCCTATCAGTGACTGACAGCCTTCCCTCTATGAGGAGGAGGTACTATCAGGGACTGACAGCCTTCCCTCTATGAGGAGGAGGTCCTATCAGGGACTGACAGCCTTCCCTCTATGAGGAGGAGGTCCTATCAGGGACTGACAGCCTTCCCTCTATGAGGAGGAGGTCCTATCAGGGACTGACAGCCTTCCCTCTATGAGGAGGAGGTCCTATCAGGGACTGACAGCCTTCCCTCTATGAGGAGGAGGTACTATCAGGGACTGACAGCCTTCCCTCTATGAGGAGGAGGTCCTATCAGGGACTGACAGCCTTCCCTCTTTGAGGGGGAGGTTATACAATTTATACTAAATAGTCACAGAAACGAGGAGTATACTGTGTGCTCGGTGAGTATGTTGGCGAGAGTGATCGTCTGTAATCCTGTAGTGTGATTCTGAATGCGGTAAATGGGAGGGGTAGCTTACGGCTGGTGGAGTGTATGGTGGGTGTCTGTTAGTGACAGCTGGTGATTGTTCTGCATGGGGACGTGATATGGGTTCATGGGCTGAATACTGAAACTATATGGAAATATAGCTAACTTGGAATTGATGCTGTTGGTCAATGCAAAAATTATTGGTACGGTGCCGATGCATTAGGAATGTGAGGTAGTAGAGAAACTATCATAATTATGTCCTGCTCTTGGAGGGTTGGGGAGGGGGGTGAGTTTATAGGGATATTTGTTGGTGGGTGGTTACGGGATTATGTTTAATATAAGAGTCCTATCTGAGCCTAGAAATTACTATTTGTAATGTATTTTGCAGTCATGTGATATACATTGTATATAACATGTATGAATAATACTGTACTTGCCTATTATCTGTAACCAATGACTTTTTGATGCTTGGATAGTCAATTGAAAAGAAAATTGATAATAATAAAAAATTATCTGATTTAAAATAGTCACAGAAAACTATATATGAATCTGCTCCGCTCCTCCTTCTCTATAACAACCCGCTGCAGTCCAAACACCATGTTCTATGTGACCGGTGTAATGTAATGTAAACTATCAGCAGTTGTATTATAATCGGTCTATATAAATCTCACTTACCTTTGAGTTGTGGGGACAGTTGGTGTCCATGTTCATCCAGCAGGATTTGCTCCACCAGAGTGTCACCTAATAAGAAATGATACAGACGTCATCAGTGCTGGATGTAGACATATAATGTACAGGAAATATCACATTATACAGGGACCGGACGAGGTCTAATGGTCCTAAATGTACAGCTGTGAAATAGTGTCCATGTCCCCTACACTGTGCTGGTCACCGTGTATGGTCACATTGTGGTGGTCATTGCATGTCCTGGCATTGTGATGGATACAGTGTGAAGGTGTGAGGGTGCTAGATGGAAGGCCACAGAGGAGTGTGTTACAGTATTCTAGGTGGGAGATGATGAGGGCATGTACAAAATTTTTTGCAGACTCATGGTTCAAGAATGTGCGAATTCAAGAGATATTTTTGAGTTGGAGGTGGCAGGTGATGTGCTGGCTGGTGATGGGCTTGGATGTGCGGTTTGAAGGACTTCTGAGGACTTGGTTGACCGAGGAGTGTGTGTAAGCCATTGACCATAATAGGTCTATTGGGGGGGTTGAGTGAGATGGGGGAAACATGATAAATTCTGTTTTATCCATGTTAATTTTAGAAAGCGAGTGCAGAAAGAAGATATAGAAGATAGGAATTGTGCGATTCTTGATAGTAAGGTGGTGATGTCTGGAAAAGAGAGGTAAATGTGTGTAGCATAAAAGTGATACTGAAATCCATGGGACTCCATGAGCTGTCCCTGGCCGAAGGTGTAGATTGAGAAGCGCAGGGGTCCTAAGACAGAGCCTTGAGGGACACCAGGACACCAACAGAGTGGGGATGAGATGAGGAGGGGGTGTGCAAGTGGGAGACACTAGATGTCCAGTATGTGAGGTATGATGTGATCCAGGAGAGGGCCAGGTGAGTGATGCCAAGAGATGAAAGAGTTTGTAAGAGAAGGGAGTGGTCGACAGCAGGGGCGGATTGCCAATGTATTGTACCGGGGAACTTCCCAGTAGGCCTGTGGAGCCCAGCTATTCTTTTAAATGCTTGCAGCCAGCGCCAATACACATACTGCCGGCTGCGCTGTCTGACAAAGATCCCGACTGCTGCGCTGCAGTCCCGACTGTCTGACACTTCTGGGGCTGTAAGTGTGTGTGGAGGTGGCTGGTGGTTGAGGCCGTGTGGTGTGCGCAGTGTCAGGGATTTACTGAGTGACTCAGTCACTGCCTGCCAGCCCTGCTGCGCTACACTGACTGGACTTACTATGGGTGGGCTCGGCCCCTCGGGTGTGTGATATCTCTCACCTCGCTGTTGCTCTGCCCCTAGGCTGCCCGAGTGAGCTTGACACTTCAAGTGTGAAGTTCCACACAAATGAGATTATGTGGCTGGCTGGCTTGCGCAATGTCGGCTAAACTATTCAGACATCGCGCGCGCCGGCCCTAGTGATGTGACCCTGTGCATGCTGCCGGCATGCTGCTGTGAGATGTGATCTGGACAGTAGGGTGGAAAGGCTTTCCTCTGTAATGGTGGAGAAGCAGGTTTGGGGAGGGGGGGGGGAGATGAGTAGTTGTGTAGAGGGGCTGTGGGGACTGTAGGCTGAAGCTTCTCTGATGTCTGTGGCATAGTCCTCAGCTGAGATGAGGGGTGAGGGTGGAGGCACTGGGGGACGGAGAAGAGAGGTACAAGGGTTAGACCGTTGTTTAGGGTTGTAAGACAGAAGATATGATGTGAAGTAGGTCTGTTTTGCAGCAGTGAGTGCGGACTTGAAGTTGAGAAGGGATTGTTTGTATGTGATAAAGTATATAGGGGCATTGTGGTGGTCACTATGAGGACACTGTGATGGTCACTGTATGTGGCGGTCATTACATGAGGGGACCTGAAGCCTCATCGGCAATTGCTGTTATCATTTATATGTTTGTCAGGTTCACATTAAGTAACTTTTGGGCTATTTTTTAATATCACCTGTGGCTCGTTTTGGCATCAAATCCTAAGCCAGACCCAAATCAATTCAGTCCACAGGCAAGACCTAAACTTCAAACCCCAGACTAGACTCCAAAATTGGTTCAGATCCCTAATAAATCCAGAGGGAGATCTTTATTACTGTGGACAACATAAGTCATGAAGACCTCTATTTCATGGGTGACACGTCTCATACACAATGTTACCTCTATGACGGAGTTCCTCCAGTACAGCGTCCAGGCCGGGGGAACCACGACGTCTCCGTAATACATAGAGACTGACCCACAGTCCTATCACAGCTTCTCTTCTTCTGAGATATATATCCTGTAGTAAAGTCCGCGCCAATCTTCTTCTATCATGTTCTAGACTGTGGTATTTCTAGAAACCAAGAAAGATCAGACATAAGGTGCGTTATATACAGATACATAACACAAAGGGTTAACACACTGCAGATATTACATGTCTGTCTTCTCTATAATGTGTTGTCCAGAGAAAGAGAAATCTATGGAATAAAACACAAATATAACGTGGCTCACCCGTGTCTGTTAGTGTGGTCAAGGTGCTCTGTTTTTAGGATGTTTCACCTGATCATCCAATAAACAATATATTGCAATTGCGTAATATAAACATAAAAATAAAAACAGGCACTCACCAACTGGTATGTCTATAGTAGAATATTTATATGGTAGAATGTGCAATAAAATATCACATAAAAGTTATAAAAACATATAATACAATATAACAAAATATAACATAAAATACTGATAATAGTGTGAATACACTGAGCTTGATTTATCTATGGTTGACAAAATACTGTTGGGGTTCAGAAAAATTGCTTACATCAATATAGATGATTTAAATTAAATATATTGTGATAAAATTGGTAAAAAAAAATATATAAATTTGTGAAAGAAACAATAATAGATATAAAATAAATGAAGTGAAACATATGATAACTGTGTCCATATAAGGTTGTTGTAGCAACTTATTGGTTTCCCTACATGGAGTTCAGTCCAGTATTTAGTAACGCTGCTGTAGCAGAGTGAAGACACAAATGTATCAGCACACAGAGTCCGCACTCCAAGTACAAGGATATAGATAGTAATCGGGTTTTTAGAATGGGGCGTCCCCCTCACTGTAAACCCTCTTACCTTGCCTTTCAGAATGCTTGTCGCTGTGTAGTTTCTACTGCCGATAGAATTGAGTCCTTTGTAGCGCTCGATATGAGATCTGCTGTTTTAGAACTTTAAACTTCCCGCTTGTTGCTCTCCGGTCTCGGCGTTCCACGTGATGTCAGTGCGTGTCACCTTCCAGGAGGCAGCATGCAGGGATCGCGTAATCTCGCGATAGTTCCGATCAGTTCCTCTTTTGCTGGTATCTAGAGGCTTGTATTAGCTGATAATGTTGCCGATAACTTGTGGATCTCCTTCCTCGGGTTCAGGTGGCTAGTGTATCACTCGCAGGACCAGCCAGACGCGTTTCGAGGGGTCTCCCTCTTCCTCAGTGGCTATATTGCGAGTGCCTCTACCCTCTTCTTTATATACTCCTCTATCACAAGCCCCACCAAATACCCGGCATGGATTGTTAGTCTTCATATATAGTATTTTGTCTTATATTCAATGTATATCATTATATATATATATATATCTCTATAGACAAATTTAACTTTATTAATAAACTGACATTGATAAAAATGCAGATAAAATATAAAATACATTCAAGTTCAAAAGAACGTTCAGAAAAACGTCTTTGGATTCCTTTTCCTTCTTTTAAATCTCACTCAATTCATTAATATTTCTGTTAATCCTTATTTTAAATTTACCCCATATTAGATTCTTCAGTTGTTGTATAAGTTCTAATAGATATTAGACAAAAAACGCATCAAATTTTAGGAAAAACGCATCGCACTTGAAAAAACCGCATATGCGTTTTCGATGCGTTTTTTTCATTATATGCTTCCCTATAGTTTTTTTGTTATCCCCTATTACTTGAGGGCAAAAAAAGTTATTTTAGAGACAAAGAAAATGGATATGTGATTTATTTCTTAATTCCAATCTTATTACGTCTCATTCCTGAGTTGTTCTGCAAAGTAAATGGACTTTGCAAGATAGATGGATGAATTTTGGGGAGGGGGCCCAACTCCGAGGGGAGATCCTGGTGCTGCTAAACAGCCCGACTCAGGATGTCACCATCAGAGGAGGGCACCCATCCCCAATGTCTACAGGAAACCAAACAACTCAAAGTCCGAGTTAAGTCCTCGTGGGAGGAGTGTTTCAAAATCAAAGATTCTTCTGGATTCCTGCCTCGACATCCTGGCGATATGGTCTCCCCCTCTCCAGTGCTCATCCACTTTTTCGTAGGCTGCGAAGACCATACCTTCAGGATTTTTATATAATTATATATATATATATAATGGAGTATGTGTCAGTGTCTGACAGCTGTCTTTGACACTCTGCATCATATTTTTCTGTCTCCAAAATGACAATGGCTCCTCCCTTGTCAGCAGGCCGTATAGTGATTTTTTCAGTCTTTTGTAATTGTTTTAGGGCCTGTATTTCTTGTGTTGTTACATTATTTCCTATTCTTCCATTTATATTCAGTTTTCTTATATCTTTCTCTACAGACTTTTTAAATGCTGCCATCTCATGGCCTATTTGTTGCCTTGGGTACATCTTACTCTTTACTTTTAAGTTTGTATGTGTGAAAATATCTTTCTCCCCAGAATTTCTAATTATAGGGTTCCTCATAAAATGTTTCTTTAGGCACAATTTTTAATTATTAACGCTTTTACATGGAAAATAAAGGAATTTCTGACTTGCAGCTCTACTAATATTCTGTATGTCATAGAATGTCAGTGCAAAAAACAATACATTGGACGGACAAAACGTACACTGAAAAAAAGACTGTCAGAACACATTACAAATATAAGAAATGGCTATGAGAAGCATTCTCTCTCATTACATTATAAAGAATACCATAATAAAAATCCTGAAGGTATGGTCTTCGCAGCCTACGAAAAAGTGGATGAGCACTGGAGAGGGGGAGACCATATCGCCAGGATGTCGAGGCAGGAATCCAGAAGAATCTTTGATTTTGAAACACTCCTCCCACGAGGACTTAACTCGGACTTTGAGTTGTTTGGTTTCCTGTAGACATTGGGGATGGGTGCCCTCCTCTGATGGTGACATCCTGAGTCGGGCTGTTTAGCAGCACCAGGATCTCCCCTCGGAGTTGGGCCCCCTCCCCAAAATTCATCCATCTATCTTGCAAAGTCCATTTACTTTGCAGAACAACTCAGGAATGAGACGTAATAAGATTGGAATTAAGAAATAAATCACATATCCATTTTCTTTGTCTCTAAAATAACTTTTTTTGCCCTCAAGTAATAGGGGATAACAAAAAAACTATAGGGAAGCATATAATGAAAAAAACGCATCGAAAACGCATATGCGGTTTTTTCAAGTGCGATGCGTTTTTCCTAAAATTTGATGCGTTTTTTGTCTAATATCTATTAGAACTTATACAACAACTGAAGAATCTAATATGGGGTAAATTTAAAATAAGGATTAACAGAAATATTAATGAATTGAGTGAGATTTAAAAGAAGGAAAAGGAATCAAAAGACGTTTTTCTGAACGTTCTTTTGAACTTGAATGTATTTTATATTTTATCTGCATTTTTATCAATGTCAGTTTATTAATAAAGTTAAATTTGTCTATAGAGATATATATATATATATATAATGATATACATTGAATATAAGACAAAATACTATATATGAAGACTAACAATCCATGCCGGGTATTTGGTGGGGCTTGTGATAGAGGAGTATATAAAGAAGAGGGTAGAGGCACTCGCAATATAGCCACTGAGGAAGAGGGAGACCCCTCGAAACGCGTCTGGCTGGTCCTGCGAGTGATACACTAGCCACCTGAACCCGAGGAAGGAGATCCACAAGTTATCGGCAACATTATCAGCTAATACAAGCCTCTAGATACCAGCAAAAGAGGAACTGATCGGAACTATCGCGAGATTACGCGATCCCTGCATGCTGCCTCCTGGAAGGTGACACGCACTGACATCACGTGGAACGCCGAGACCGGAGAGCAACAAGCGGGAAGTTTAAAGTTCTAAAACAGCAGATCTCATATCGAGCGCTACAAAGGACTCAATTCTATCGGCAGTAGAAACTACACAGCGACAAGCATTCTGAAAGGCAAGGTAAGAGGGTTTACAGTGAGGGGGACGCCCCATTCTAAAAACCCGATTACTATCTATATCCTTGTACTTGGAGTGCGGACTCTGTGTGCTGATACATTTGTGTCTTCACTCTGCTACAGCAGCGTTACTAAATACTGGACTGAACTCCATGTAGGGAAACCAATAAGTTGCTACAACAACCTTATATGGACACAGTTATCATATGTTTCACTTCATTTATTTTATATCTATTATTGTTTCTTTCACAAATTTATATATTTTTTTTACCAATATTATCACAATATATTTAATTTAAATCATCTATATTGATGTAAGCAATTTTTCTGAACCCCAACAGTATTTTGTCAACCATAGATAAATCAAGCTCAGTGTATTCACACTATTATCAGTATTTTATGTTATATTTTGTTATATTGTATTATATGTTTTTATAACTTTTATGTGATATTTTATTGCACATTCTACCATATAAATATTCTACTATAGACATACCAGTTGGTGAGTGCCTGTTTTTATTTTTATGTTTAAATCTATGGAATAGTTGTGGAGAAAATCCTTCCTGAATCCACAAGTAACAGATTATTTCCAGGATGTAGTGACCCCTAATGTACGTGTGCGGGGGAGGGGATACATCCTCCACAATACTGGATTATACACTTCTGGGGGGTTCTCCATCAGATATAAGCTGCTGTCTATTTTAAAACTGGAAGTTGTCCAACATCTTAGGCTACTTTCACACTGGCGTTTTGGCTTTCCGTTTGTGAGATCCGTTTCAGGGCTCTCACAAGCGGACCAAAACAGATCAGTTTTGCCCTAATGCATTCTGAATGGAAAAGGATCCGCTCAGAACGCATCAGTTTGCCTCCGTTCTGTCTCCATTCCGCTTTGGTGTCCGTCTGACGAAACTGAGCCAAACGGATCTGACACAATATGGCGCAATAGCGTTTTGGCTATGTTAAAGATAATACAAACGGATCCGTTCTGAATGGATGCAGACGGTTGTATTATCTGAACGGATCCGTCTGTGCAGATCTATGACGGAGCCGCACCAAACGCGAGTGTGAAAGTAGCCTTACTCTGACATATGAAGCACAATTGTCATTCAGCCTCTTGTAGACAGCAGGATGGTGACATGAATGTTACGCAGGGGATGTGGATCTGCTGTGTCACTTGAATAGACTTGGCTTGGGGTAACTCCTAATGGTGTCATCTAATCAGCCCCCTGGTCTTCACCCTTTAACCCCTATACAGGGGAACCACCAGGCCGCTACCTCCTGGAGTAGTCTCTGTGGCCGGCATCAACCACCACTATAAAAAAATGATGTAAACTGTGCCTGTAACCCGTGATATCACTTGGGGCATTTATATACAACACCGGCGGCTCATGTCCTCTCACCTCAGTATCAGGAAGATTTCGGGAATGTAGCTCACGGAGAAGTGGTTGAAGACTCATGTTCTCCACAATGTGGAGCAGATCATCCAGGAAATATTCATACGTCATCCTCAGGAAGTGATCTTCATACTGACGGAGCTGCTGGTAGAACTGCCGGGTCTCATCATCTAGGAAATGGAGGAGACACAAGAATGAAGTCGTCTAGAACATGGAGGAGACTGATGGCAGTTTATGTGGAATATTCCCGTCCTGGAGCATTTTACAGGTTTCCACTAATGAGAAATCCACAACCCCCTGTAATTCACCAGCACAATCCCTGCAGGACACATTCACAGGAGACATCTTTACATTGATGTCAGTATTTCTATACATGGAGATACATGGCAGATGTCAGTCACTGGTGAGAAGCGAGGGGAACGCTCCCCTTATTCAAGAGAGAACCAGTCTCAATAATACACTGCCCTCAGAGGGGGTCATCAGCGGTTCTGTCAATACTAAATTGGGCTCCCGGCATCTGGTTGGTGGGTACACCTCTGCTATCATTTGTACCGCTGCCTCATGTATATTTATTTACCGCTATACTGTGACTGTGCCTGAAGATGTGGGTAGTTTCATGTCACACTTGCTGGATGCTATTGGACAGGTAACTTTTTGTAGCCATCTTATTATCATCACAGGCAGGATGACAATGCTAGGTATCACCTCTGTATAGATAACACAGGATCCACCATTTTCTCTACAGATAATGGCTACATATTATCTTCTTCCTCCTGACCTCTGCACAGGTCACAAGGCATGCCCAGAAAATCAAAATCACCAGAAATTGGTCGTTTTCTGATCACACACTCCCTTTCAGGACGCCGTCTACTTTGGTAGTTAAAGGGGTTGTCCGGGTTCATGCTCCGATGCTCTCCTTTGCCCTACGCTAAATCGCGCAGGGCAAGGGCTCTTTTGTTTACAATCACACACTGCCGGGCGGAAGCTTCAGCCCGGCAGTGTGTTCGGTGGCGTCTCCGGCTCTGATGGGTGTGCTTTAGCGCTGCCCTAGCCGTTTTACAGGCTAGAGCAGTGCTAAAGCCCACCCGTCAGTTACGCTGATGTCACCGGGCTTCCTGGCAGCCCCTTGGAGATATGGTACGTCACCGGATCTCCCAAAAATGCCTTTGCCCTGTGCAAGTCAGCGGGGCTGCCGGGGTCAAAATGGAGGCATGTCCGGGTGCAGCTCTGAACCTGGACAACCCCTTTAACTTTTTCATCTCCACATTTCAAAAGCCATAACTTTTTTGCTCTTCCATCCACAAACCCGTGTGAGGGCTCGTTGTCTGCAAGATGAGTCATATTTTTTCATTTCTTAATGTAATCATTTTGGGGTACAGCTAATAAACTGCATAAATGTAAAAAATTATTTGGGGTGATAACAAGAAAAAAAGTGATTCCACCACAGTTTTTGGGTTCTGCGTTTATGGTGATTTATATAGTGTTTATAAATTTCTACTTTTATACAGCAAAAATTATTTTTAATTAAAAAAAAGTATTTTGTGTGTCCCTTCACCCAGAATATTTTTATTTTCCCACTGACGGACATGTATGAGGCTTGTTTTTTGGGGGATGAGTTTTCATTGGGCCCATTCTGTGGTACTTTTTACTTTTTGATAATAGTAAAGTAGAATGAACAAAACCCTGCAATTTTTGAATTTTTTTTGCAGTTTACCGTATGGGATAAAAAAAATGTATGATTTTATGGTTTGGGTCGTTACGGATGTGGTGATAAAAATTATCTATAGGCTTTTTATTTATTTGTTTACCTTTATACATTAATAAACAAGGGAATAAAGGTGTTTGGGGGGGGGTTGCTTGTTTTTCTATTTTCCTCTAAGAGGCTCTGTCACCTTGAACAACCCTATTACATTAGACATACCGCCTGGTAGGGCTCATCATGCTGATTAAAATGATACCTTTCTTTTTTTCTGTATGATAAACAGCTGCAGAGAGATCTGTGTATTATTCATATGTAAATGAGAAGTTGGAGAACCCTTTGAGCACCGCTGTGTAACGCCCCCTGTTCTCTGCACACTCCCCTTCCTTTTGATTGACAAGGCTAGACAGCATGCTGAGGACAGAGCGCTGTCCAAGAGCTGTGCGCTAGCATCTACATATCATATAGCTTTCTGAGCAGATCTCAGTGTGGTGAAGCTATAGTACATAGTGTATATGATATGTAGTTGCTAGCAGACAGCTCTTGGACAGGCCTCTGCCCTCAGCATGTCTAGCCCTGTCAATCAAGGGAAAGGGGAGTGTGCAGAGCACAGGGTGTGTTCTATAGCAGTGCTCAAAGGATCCAGCCCTGCCTCCTGGTGCTCCAACGTATCATTTGCAAGTGAATAAAAACACAGATCTCTCTGCAGCTGTTTACCCTACAGACAAAAGAAAGGTATAGTTTTAATCCGCATGATGAGCCTCACTAGGCAGTATGTCTGCTTTAATAGGGTTGATCCTGGTGACAGAGCCTCTTTTATACTTTACTTTTTTTTTTTTACACAGTAAACTGCTGTGTATTATTTCAGTGATTGTAAAACTGACAAAATGCCTATTCAGCCCTTCCAAATGCAGAGCTGCTTCAAAGACACTTGTAATTGCTATTGTCTACTTCCCTAATTCAGGGCAGACCTTATTCGCCTCTACGGTGTTTGCAGCTTTGGACGACTTTGCAGATGGCCTCCCTGTCATTCTAGGTGGGGACCTTAATTTTCTTCTGGATGCAGCTCTGGACACATCTACAGGTAGGTCTTCCGTATCTGCTGGAGTGGCCCGGGGATTTAGGAGACACCTTCAGTCCCTAAGATTAGTGGACATATGGCGTATCCTACTAATAACAGGGGGTGCCTCTTTCCCCCCTCAGGCTCTAACTGCACACGTATGTGTAATCCCTAAGCCGGGCAAAGATTCCCTGGTCTGTAGTAACTATCGGCCGATCTCACTGATCAACATAGATGTAAAGATCTATTCTAAAATTTAGGCCGATAGATTGAAGATACATATGCCTTCCTTAATACATGAGGACCAGGTGGGCTTTGTCCCGGGTCGGGAAGCCAGAGACAACACAATACGGTCTTTGGCTCTTATAGCCCGAACCCATCCAAAAGCTTCCCCCCTTTGTCTGCTCTAGGTCAACGCTAAAAAAGCGTTTGACCGGGTCTTTCTGGGAGTGGCCCTGGAGGCCTTTGGATTGGGTCCTCACATGGTCACTCGAATCCTTGCTCTTTATAAGAACCCCAGAACCCAGGTTCGAATTAATGGTTCGTTGTCATCTTCTTTTAGGATACACAATGGTACCAGACAGGGGTGCCCACTCTCCCCTTTATTATATATCATGATTATTGAATTGCTGCCTAGGGCTTTGAGGGCTAATTAATCTATTAGAGGAGTCAGACTTGGGGAAGTGGAATCTAAAATAGCTATCTATGTGGACAACCTCCACATTTATTGCTCAGACCCGGTTGTCAGCATTCCCAATATTCTGAAGGAGTTCTCGGCCTTTGGGGACCTAAGTAATTTTAAGGTAAACCTCCACAAATCTGAGATACTCAATATAACTTTACCCGCTTCCACTTTACTTATGTTATAGTCATTATTTTCCTTTCATTGGGCGCAGGGACACATCAAATACCTAGGCATTGTTATCCCCCTGAAATTAAATGACCTCTACCCCGCCAATTTCACCCCCCTCCTGGAGGAAATCAGGAGGGATTTACAGGCTTGGAAGAAAGCACCATTATCATGGTTTGGAAGGATTCACACAATCAAAATGAATGTCCTGCCAAGGATATTGTGTATCTTTAGAACTATCCCCATTACCTTATCATATAAATTCTTTAAGGCCTTTAGATCAATGTTCATAGATTTTATATGGGCAGGTTCATCTCCTAGGCTGGGTATACGTTTCCTGACTTGTTCCAAGTTGAGGGGGGGAGTGGGGCTCCCTGACCTGCAATTGTATCATAAAGCATCAATGCTTTCATACATCGTAGACTGGTTCCATAGTGGTTTAACTAAACGATGGATCTAGTTTGAGAGGATGGGGATCGGACGCCCAGCCCAGGACCTGTTATGGATCACAAAACCACATAGACCCAAGAGTCTCCCACTTTTAACATCAGGAATATTGCAATTCTGGGATAAATTTGCGGCACCTCTGGGTCTCACAACCTTCCTGGGGCCCATGACTCCTATGTTTGATAATCCGGACTTTCCCCCGAGGGTGGGACAACAAATGTTGCTGGGCCTGCGGAGGGAGGATTGCCCGAGGGCATATCAGTTACTGAAGAAAGAGGCTCTACAACCTCTAGACTCATTCCCTGGGGGTAGCAATAGAGGGGCTTGGTATCAATATGCTAGTATTAAAACTTTCTTGCTGTCCCTGAGTCCTATCTCAAATATCTCCAGAGATCTTACCCCTTTTGAATCTTTATGTCTTCAATTTACCCAACCTACACATCTTGTGTGTTTGGTCTACGGGCTACTTCAGGAGAGCGGAGGTTCCCTATCTTCCCTACCATTTGTGTTGGCTTGGGAGAAAGAGCTTGTAAAATCTTTCTCTTCGGAGCAGTGGATGAAAGCATTTACTTTATCGCATAAGGCATCCATTAGCTGCAATATACAGGAGAAGAATTTCAAGGTCATGTCCAGATGGTACAGAACACCAGCACTCCTACAATCTTTTTACCCCACATGTTCGGATTTATGTTGGCGCTGCAACAAGGAGGTGGGCTCAATGAGCCATATATGGTGGCAGTGTACTCATTTGACCTCCTTTTGGAAGGCCTTGAATGATCTGTATGATCAGGTGAGCGGTAGCTCGGTACGGTGGACCCTTAAAGGGGCAATATTGTTTATGATCCCAGGGCCCATTTCTGTCCTAATAGGCGGACTTCTAAAAAAATTTCTGCAGGCCGCACGCCTAGATATTGGAAATCTCGAGTCACCCCACACATTAGGGACTGGTTAAACATTCTTGAACAGATCCGCAGAATGGAGGAGTTGTCAGCGGAAGATGAGGGAACAGATGAGAAATATACTAAAACTTGGACTCCTTGGATCTTATTTAAAGAATCCCAAGCATTCCAAAATGGCTAGATCTTGTCTATACATAGAAGAAGAACAGTATACCTAAATTTGCATCCTTCCCTTCCCTCCCTCCCCTTTTTCCCTTCCCCTTAAGATAGTAGATTTTTCTTCTATATGTAATCCTTTATGTTCGTTAATATTGCCTATATCTCACATAAAATATGTGTTATTTTAGATTTCTTGAAAATAATTTACGATTGACAATACTACTTGATTTCGCATGGACTTTGTCCAGTTGATTGTATTCATGTCGATAAAAGTAATTGAACAACAAATGCAGAGCCAAATAGTCATCTGTACATGTCAGGTCCAGGGGCCATTATTAGGCTCTTGGCTGCCCCACAATTACATCACGGGGGGCTCCTGCCCTCGCTGTAACCACGTACATGCTGCAGCATTGACATGGGCATCTAAGGGGCTAAACTGCTGGGAATGGAGTTAGTTCTGATCCTAGCAGTGAGAGCCCACTGTATAATACAGCCAGTACTCGTCAGCATTGGCACGGGCCCAGCTCCTGCGCCATCTCTGTCCCATACGTTTACAGGACAGAGCGTGCACAGCCTGTACTCATCAGAGTACTCATTAGGGTGCCTGTACACGATGCGGGATACATGCGGAAAAACCGCAGTGTACTACAGTGCCGCACAGTGTATGAGAACAGACAAGTCTCATGGACACTTGTGGAAATTTAACTTGTTTGTATTTTACCAAAGATTTAAGCAATTTAAATACCACAGATAATATACAAAGCAGTTTCCTCAATGACAGAGATGTAGATTATAATTTCCAGATTGACATTTAGGTGAAGAGGGTGAGAGGACATGAAGGCACACCATATGATGCACTGCAATAAGGGCACAGTATGATGGTAATATCCTGATACCAGTGGGAAGACAACGCTGCTACCAGTGGGGTGGGAAGGAAGACCATGCTGCAGCGAGCGGGGTGGGAGAATGCTGCTGCCAGTGGTAAAGGGACAATCAGGGGATAAAGAGCTAGAAGAGGCAGAGGGGGATGTTAGACCCCCTACGGCTGGTGTAAACCAAGCAGACCCCCTACTCTCGCTCAATGAGGTATCAGGATGGTATTGTGGCACACCGAGCATTAGTGCTTGGCCTTTGTTCTGGGGACTCGGAGCTCCTCCTTATTCAAACAAATAACTGTCCCTTCTCTCCCTCTTCCCCCACATCCTAAACCAGACCACCACCATAAACTTCTTAGTCCCTGACCCAGAGGTGACAACGATCACTGCCATCCCCGACACTTTATATAAACATGCCTGTATAGTGGACAGCTTCAGAGGGGTTTATTACTTTATGATAGGTGCACGCTTCCGGAGGGTGGGGGCAAGCTGCTCTCCACACCTCACTGTCATCGGGAAAATCCTAAAATCTCACTCCGGTCATAACTCGAAAATACAGCTCAACAGAGATTATTGAGGTACGCCATTTTAACGGTCAGGAGGTGACGGTGCCACACATACCAAAAACACCCACTTATGTTAAATCCTGGCTCAGAAAATCAGTTCTTCTGATTGGGGTCACGTGGACACCCCGTGTTTGGTACTCCAGTGACCCCAATACTGAGAGCTGAAAAATGAGCCCACAATTATCAGACGGGCACTCTCGAGTGTAGAGTTATGGGCAGAAATCCATTTTAGACCAGATTTCAGCATGACTGACCGGTCATAAAAGTCACAGCCAACCCATATGTCACACCCTAAAGGCGGTTTACAGACTGCCTGGACCAATTCTTATAAATTGGACAGAGCAGATTGTACCAGATTCCCCATTTTGAGGCCAATCTGATTGAATGAGGATCCGTGTCTTTCTGTCTTGCCTCAGGACCTGATAGCTGCAGGTCTCTGTGTGAGTATAGTAGGCCTCAGTGTTTTCTTTCATCCTTTTTATTTTAAAAACTGTTCTGTGTATATTTTTATGCTTCTGTTTTTTTACATCTTTAAATTTTTATTAAAACCAATTATTTAACCTAGCACGGGCAATATTTTTTAAGGCAAGTAGAGTTCCTAATTTTCAGCTACCCGTTTTCTTTAATATGCGAATTTCAGAAGTTTAGTAGTTGTTAGAAGGAACCGGCAACAATTTGACCTCCCGTGCAATCTGGTAGATTGTAGGAAGCAGGGTGATCAAATTCGATAGTGTGTGTAGTGTCAGTACTTGCCCCGATTGACCGCTGGTACCTGATCCCGGTCTGATCAGGTGCTGCGACCTAGGGAATCGGGCAAGATCGTGACAGGTATCATATACATAAAGCTGAAGTGGACCTAACAGTACAGCTATGGAGACCTGACAGGGTGCACTAAGGCGTATGGCTATTAGGAAACTGCCCCAGTCTATAGTTCATAAAGTCCGGTGGTCAAAGCATCAGCAGGGAGGACGGCGTGTGGCCTGTCCTCGACACGTGTAGTGCGGGCCGGCGTGTCTCGCGGCCCAGTGTTTAAATGCACATAGAAGAGGCGCAAACCTTGCCTCCCCGGCGGGAATCCCGGTGACGTCATCCACACGTCACTGACCGCCAGGGAGGACGTATGAAGGGGCGCGGACTTGGCGATGCGCTGAGAGCGCCGTATCACTAGCCGCTCATTAGCGCATCGTTCCATACTGGGATGGTCACCATCCATTAGGGCAGGAAAGGGACATTTAGGGGCTGGCTTATTACTGGGTAACGGCAAATACTGGTAATAGGGTAATCAGATGATGTATACATCGGAGGAAAAGGGGAGAAAACACCAGAAACACACAGATACGCGGGATGAAACATAAAGTAGGAATGCAATAGTTAGAAACATCTCATTCAAGAGATTAGGCAGACTAGATGGGATATTGATGTACTACCCCAGGAATATAATATATGAGAAAATGATGTGATCACCTAATCAGACAATTCCGAGTGTATTAAATACGATGACTATGGCTCTCAAATGAAGCAGCCAAAGTTCAATTGCTCATTAAGTCCATTGGGGCACGGGGTGTTCAATTTATGTATCCACCAGGTCTCCCTCTGAAGGATCCGTCTGTCCCAGTCACCTCCCCTGGGGGACCTGGTGATCACTTCAATTCCTTTGAACTTGAGTGCATTCATGAGTGCCTTGCTACAGACGTATCCCTTTTGTTGCGGACATCATTGAGATGTTCCCCGATGCAACGGCGAAACTCTCTCTTTGTTTTGCCGAGGTATTGTACGCTGCATTCACAAGCAATCAGGTAGCCAACTCCCGTGGTGCGACAATTAATGAACCCATTTATGTAGTGGCTATATCAGTTATCACGGTTGATAAAGGATTTGCCGGTTTGCACATAGTCACAGAAGCTACAGTTGCCACATCTGTAGCACCCCTTCACCGGGCCACCAAGCCACGTTTTAAGGCTTGGCACTCCGGTGAAGTGGATATGTACCAAGCGATCCCTCAAGTTCTTCCTCCTCCTATAGGTAATGGATGGGTAGAAATTGAGGGCATCCCCTAGGTCAGGATCCATTAAGAGTGTCTCCCAATGTTTAGAGATAGTACTGCGGACTTGGGTGGCAGCAGTGTCAAACGTGCCTACTACTCTAATGATGTTTGCAGTTTCTCTCTTTGGGCGGTTGGATGCATGCAGATGATCAGTGCGTTCCTGATCCCGTGCCCTCTGGAATGCGGTGAGCAAGACCCTGTCAGGATATCCACGTTCCTGGAATCTCCTATGTAAGTCGCCTGCCTGGTTGATGAATTCCCTCTCCTCTAAGCAATTCCGTCTAAGGCGTAGATATTGCCCTGTGGGAATTCCCCGTTTAAGTGGTCCTAGATGGTTACATTTCCATCTCAATAGGGAATTAGTTGACGTTGGCTTACGATAAATACAGGTCTCGATTTGTCCTGATGTACCTATCTGGATAAGGATGTCTAAAAATGGTAAGTGATCCTTCTCAATTACTGAGGTAAACCTCAGATTTATCATATTCTTGTTGAGATCTACCACAAACTCCTTAAATTCTCGCTCGGTCCCGCTCCAGATGACAAAAATGTCATCAATGAAGCGTGACCATAACACCACATTGGCGAGACCTGTCACAGGGGGATTCCCAAACACAATGGTTTCTTCCCACCAGCCCAGGAGCAGATTTGCATACGACAGCGCACAAGAACTGCCCATCGCGGTGCCCCATAGCTGCTGGAAGTACCGGCCATCAAAAAGAAAACAATTCCTAGTCAATACAAACTGTAAAAGTTCAATGATAAAATCGTTATGACTCAGAAATTGTTGGCCCCTTGCTCTCAGAAAGTGTCTTACTGCCGAGATACCCTCCTCATGGGGCATCGACGAATAAAGGGCCTCCACATCAATTGATGCAAGGAACCAGTACTTCTCGATTAGTATGCCCTCGAGCTTGGTCAGTAAGTCAACGGGGAGACTTTCAACAAATGGTCTCAACAGCTAGTCGATATACAGTCATGTGAAAAAATTAGGACACCCTTTGAAAGCATGTGGTTTTTTGTAACATTTTTAATAAAAGGTTATTTCATCTCCGTTTCAACAATACAGAGAGATTAAAGTAATCCAACTAAACAAAGAAAACTGAAGAAAAGTCTTTTCCAGATCTTCTGTAAATGTCATTCTACAAAAATGCCTATTCTAACTGAGGAAAAAGATAGGACACCCTCACATGTATTCCCTCTTAAATTGGCTCAGATCTCACACAGGTATATCACACCAGGTGCACATAATTAGTAGATCGTTACTCTGCATGTTGAATGAGGCTTGCCCTATTTAAACCTCAGACATTTAGTTTGGTGTGCTCCTGACTGTTGAAGTGAGAGTGAGCACCATGGTGAGAGCAAAAGAGCTGTCAGAGGACTTCAGAAAAAAGATTGTAGCAGCCTATGAGTCTGGGAAGGGATTTAAAAAGATCTCAAAAGATTTTGAAATCAGCCATTCCACTGTCCGGAAGATAGTCTACAAGTGGAGGGCTTTCAAAACAACTGCCAACATGCCCAGGACTGGTCGCCCCAGCAAGTTCACCCCAAGAGCAGACCGCAAGATGCTAAAAGAGGTCTCCAAAAACCCTAAAGTGTCATCTCGAGAACTACAGCAGGCTCTGGCTACTGTTGATGTAGAAGTACATGCCTCTACAATCAGAAAGAGACTGTACAAGTTTAACTTGCATGGGAGGTGTGCAAGGAGGAAACCTTTGCTTTCCAAGAGAAACATCGAGGCCAGACTGACATTTGCCAAAGATAAAGTTGACAAAGACCAGGACTTCTGGAAGAATGTTCTTTGGACAGATGAGTCCAAAATTGAATTATTTGGACACAACAGCAGAGGACATGTTTGGCGTAAACCAAACACAGCATTCCAAGAAAAGAACCTCATACCAACTGTGAAGCATGGAGGTGGAAGTGTCATGGTTTGGGGCTGCTTTGCTGCAGCAGGACCTGGTCAGCTCACCATCATAGAATCCACGATGAATTCTACTGTGTATCAGAAGGTGCTTGAAGAACATGTGAGACCATCAGTTAGAAAATTAAAGCTGAAGCGGAACTGGACCATGCAACATGACAATGACCCAAAACATACTAGTAAATCAACCAAAGATTGGCTGAAAAAGAAGAAATGGAGAGTCCTGGAATGGCCAAGTCAAAGTCCAGATTTGAATCCCATTGAGATGCTGTGGGGTGACTTGAAAAGGGCTGTACGTGCAAGAAACCCCTCAAACATCTCACAGCTGAAAAAGTTCTGCATTGAGGAGTGGGGTAAAATTTCCTCAGACCGATGTCGAAGACTGGTAGATGGCTACAAGAACCGTCTCACTGCAGTTATTTCAGCCAAAGGAGGTAACACTCGCTATTAGGGGCAAGGGTGTCCTATCTTTTTCCTCAGTTAGAATAGGCATTTTTGTAGAATGACATTTACAGAAGATCTTGAAAAGACTTTTCTTCAGTTTTCTTTGTGTAGTCGGATTACTTTAATCTCTCTGTATTGTTGAAACGGAGATGAAATAACCTTTTATTAAAAATGTTACAAAAAACCACATGCTTTCAAAGGGTGTCCTAATTTTTTCACATGACTGTAGATCCCACAGTTTTGTGAAAGACTGCCCACCCCCGAAAGGGACAATGCTGCTTAGTCTGATCTCGCTATGGAACGTTGAGATGGGACAACCCCTTTAAGGCATTAGAGAGGGGGCTGTATTGTATGAGGAGTAGTGCTGTTTGGGTGTCAGGGATGCTTTTTAAAGGGAACTCCGGGTGTTTTATATTAACGACCTATCCGCAGTATAGACTAATAGTATCAGTATGGCGGGATCTGACTCCTGGTGCCCCCACTGATCAGCTTTTTGAGGAGAAGGCGACGCTCCATTGAGCCTTGTCGCAACTTACTAAGCACAGCACCTTCGATTGTATACTGGCTGTGCTTGGTATTGCATTTCAGCCCTATTCACCTTAACAGGACTGAGCTGAGCCCAGGCCATGTAACCAATGAATGTGACATCACTAAATTAGGAAGAGGCTGCAGGGCTCACCGGAGCGCCGTGGTCTCTTCACAGCTGATCGGCGGGGTGCTGAGAGAGGGGCCCCCACTGGTACTGATGAGCTATTCTGGAGAGGACATCAATATCAAAATCTCAGACAACCCCTTTAATCGCAGTCCGGCCCTGCAGCAGCCATATCACAGTATATATCTGCTGTGTGACCCCATTTCCTATTAAGTCTGTTCCTCATCAGGACATTGGAAGGTGAGAATCGTACAGATGTCGTAGATCAGTCACCGCATCCAGTAATAAGAGAGAAGAGGAGGAATCCTTACCATCGCTCATCCTGGACCTGGGACGATATCAAAATATCCTGCAACATAAAAAAAACTTTATTACATTTAGGAGAAGAAAAAAGAAAATCCAGAATTTTCTTTAACCCCTTAAGCAGCGGCAGATTTTCCTCCCCACATTCTGACGTAAGGTTTGTATCTTCACATTCATGTGGCTGATGAGGTTTAGTGTTAATCGAGAAAGCAGAGGAGAGCCGGTGTGTAGGATCGGGGTATCAGGGATTGACAGGTAGAAGGACAGCCTCCCACCTGGTGGGATGCTGCGTGGTAGACGCCTGCTGCTGCGCACCCTCCTATAGTACTCAGGGTCCGGTGATCAACCAGGGAAGAAGAAAAATAAAGGAGTTCGGCGGCGCGGCAAGGAAGAGTCAGGGAGACCTTGAGTGAACAAGAACTCGACTCTATTCATGATCGACAATGTGTTTCAGGGTTGGAGTGACCCCTTTCTACGGTAAGTACATCAACAGCAGTGGTGCACCTCCAATAGAGGCAGACCAGGCAGCTGCTACGGGGCCCCTGTGGGAAGGGGGCCTGCAGTGGAGGATAGGCCACACCCCCTAATTACACTTATATAGGTAGCGGCTAAACTGCATGCAGGAAACGGACCTTCTGACGTCACTGGTTCACATGACTTTTGAATACAAGGGTCGGAAGCTAAAGCGACACCACCCACTTATGTAGCTACCTGTGAGAGGAGACTATAGGACGTGGAGAAGGACCTTTGGTGATGTCATTATCACCATGTGACCAGTTCAGGAAGCCAAGGCATAGCAGAGCAGGGAAGTCTGAAGGACCTTTGGTCATGTGATCATCATGTGACCAGTGCAGACAACTGGTGAAACCTATGTGATGTGGCTGTGAGGGGGTAGAGCTTGTGTGTGGTGCCTTGAGGAGAGGTTAGTGGTGTTCTGGGATAGCCCATATAACATCCTAGAAATACTGGGAGTTGTAGTTCTGTCCTATTAAATCCCTCTACATGTAATTGCAACGTGTGCCATAGTACAGACTGGTAATGCTGGGAGTTGTAGTTCTGTCCTATTATATCCCTCTACATGTAATTGCAACGTATGCCCTAGTACAGACTAGGGCATACGTTGCAATTACATGTAGAGGGATATAATAGGACAGAACTACAACTCCCAGTATTTCTAGGATGTTATATGGGCTATCCCAGGACACCACTAACCTCTCCTCAAGGCACCACACACAAGCTCTGCCCCCTCACAGCCACACAGTCTGTACTAGTAATGCTGGGAGTTGTAGTTCTGTCCTATTATATCCCTCTACATGTATTTGCAATGTAAATATCCACAAAAATAAGAAACAATACAAAATAAGGAACAAAACCCCAAAAAAATAATGTATACACACATAAAGGTAACCTGACATACGTTTCGCTTGTGTGCTTCTTCCAGGGGGCGTACATCAGTAACCCATGCTTTTTTTTATATTACTAGTTTTATCTAGCTTTATTTGCTTACTTAGTGGGGTCAATCCTTTCATCTGTATTTTGCTACCACAATAACCCCTTATGGGCTTGCAGGTTACCGTATACCATTCTACTGTGATCATCTGATCTCCTTTGCTCATCTTATTTCCATATTATGGACAACAGTGTTTTTATTGGCAATAGTGTGATTCTTTTTACACAAGTCTAGCCAATATTTATAGGTGGGTGCATCATTGTGGATGTTCACCCATTACAATTTTTCATATCTATTCCTGTGTATTTTCCCCACTGCCATTATATTGCCTGTGATTGGACGTTTAATGGGTGATATAGAGATCACATGAGACACAGGTGGTGTTTCTTGAATTCATATGGCTACTTCTAAGTGTGGTTGCACTTTTATTTATTGATCGTTATCCACTATATCCTCTTTTGGGGGGGACTTGTTTTGTTCTACATTTAAACATCTCCTGCAATTTTTCTGTAATTGTTTCTAATATCTATTTATAATAATAAAGATGTAATGTTTGTACCTTTATGTGTGGCTTTGTGTATACGTTCTTTTTTTTATGTAATTGCAGCGTAGGCCCTAGTACAGTCTGGTAATGCTGGGAGTTGTAGTTCTGTCTTATATATTTCATATATAATAATATATATAGGTATATGACTGGCTGTATAGTTACAGTATATAACCGCAGCTTGTCCTGTGTGTGGACGGTATGTGGTCAGGTATATGACTGCTGTATAGTTACAGTATATAACCGCAGCTTGTCCTGTGTATGGACGGTATGTGGTCAGGTATATGGCTGGCTGTATAGTTACAGTATATAACTGCAGCTTGTCCTGTGTGTGGACGGTATGTGGTCAGGTATATGACTAGCTGTATAGTTACAGTATATAACCGCAGCTTGTCCTGTGTGTGGACGGTATGTGATCAGGTATATGACCGGCTGTATAGTTACAGTATATAACTGCAGCTTGTCCTGTGTGTGGACGGTATGTGGTCAGGTATATGACTAGCTGTATAGTTACAGTATATCACCACAGCTTGTCCTGTGTGTGGACGGCATGTGGTCAGGTATATGACTGCTGTATAGTTACAGTATATAACTGCAGCTTGTCCTGTGTGTGGACGGTATGTGGTCAGGTATATGACTGCTGTATAGTTACAGTATATAACCGCAGCTTGTCCTGTGTGTGGACGGTGTGTGGTCAGGTATATGACTGGCTGTATAATTACAGTATATAACCGCAGCTTGTCCTGTGTGTGGACGGTATGTGGTCAGGTATATGACTGCTGTATAGTTACAGTATATAACTGCAGCTTGTCCTGTGTGTGGACGGTATGTGGTCAGGTATATGACTGGCTGTATAGTTACAGTATATATAAACGCAGCTTGTCCTATGTGTGGACGGTATGTGGTCAGGTATATGACTAGCTGTATAGTTACAGTATATAACTGCAGCTTGTCCTGTGTATAGACGGTATGTGGTCAGGTATATGACCGGCTGTATAGTTACAGTATATAACTGCAGCTTGTCCTGTGTGTGGTCAGGTATATAACCGCTGTATAGTTACAGTATATAACTGCAGCTTGTTCTGTGTGTGGACGGTATGTGGTCAGGTATATGACCGGCTGTATAGTTACAGTATATAACTGCAGCTTGTCCTGTGTGTGGACGGTATGTGGTCAGGTATATGACCGCTGTATAATTACAGTATATAACCGCAGCTTGTCCTGTGTGTGGACGGTATGTGGTCAGGTATATGACCGCTGTATAATTACAGTATATAACCGCAGCTTGTCCTGTGTGTGGACGGTATGTGGTCAGGTATATGACTGCTGTGTAGTTACAGTATATAACCGCAGCTTGTCCTGTGTATGGACGGTATGTGGTCAGGTATATGACTGCTGTATAGTTACAGTATATAACTGCAGCTTGTCCTGTGTGTGTACGGTATGTGGTCAGGTATATGACTGGCTGTATAGTTACAGTATATAACCGCAGCTTGTCCTGTGTGTGGACGGTATGTGGTCAGGTATATGACTGGCTGTATAGTTACAGTATATAACCGCATCTTGTCCTGTGTGTGGACGGTATGTGGTCAGGTATATGACTGGCTGTATAGTTACAGTATATAACCGCAGCTTGTCCTCTGTGTGTGGACGGTATGTGGTCAGGTATATGACCGGCTGTATAGTTACAGTATATAACCGCAGCTTGTCCTGTGTGTGGACGGTATGTGGTCAGGTATATGACCGGCTGTATAGTTACAGTATATAACCGCAGCTTGTCCTGTGTGTGGACGGTATGTGGTCAGGTATATGACCGGCTGTATAGTTACAGTATATAACCGCAGCTTGTCCTGTGTGTGGACGGTATGTGGTCAGGTATATGACCGGCTGTATAGTTACAGTATATAACCGCAGCTTGTCCTGTGTGTGGACGGTATGTGGTCAGGTATATGACCGGCTGTATAGTTACAGTATATAACCGCAGCTTGTCCTATATGTGGACCGTATGTGGTCAGGTATATGACTGCTGTGTAGTTACAGTATATAACCGCAGCTTGTCCTGTGTGTGGACGGTATGTGGTCAGGTATATGACTGCTGTATAGTTACAGTATATAACCGCAGCTTGTCCTGTGTATGGACGGTATGTGGTCAGGTATATGACTGCTGTATAGTTACAGTATATAACTGCAGCTTGTCCTGTGTGTGGACGGTATGTGGTCAGGTATATGACTGCTGTGTAGTTACAGTATATAACTGCAGCTTGTCCTGTGTGTGGACGGTATGTGGTCAGGTATATGACTGGCTGTATAGTTACAGTATATAACTGCAGCTTGTCCTGTGTGTGGATGGTATGTGGTCAGGTATATGACCGGCTGTATAGTTACAGTATATAACCACAGCTTGTCCTATGTGTGGACGGTATGTGGTCAGGTATATGACTGCTGTATAGTTACAGTATATAACTGCAGCTTGTCCTGTGTGCTGTCAGGTATATGACTGCTGTATAGTTACAGTATATAACCGCAGCTTGTCCTGTGTGTGGACGGTATGTGGTCAGGTATATGACTGGCTGTATAGTTACAGTATAAAACTGCAGCTTGTCCTGTGTATGGACGGTATGTGGTCAGGTATATGACTGCTGTATAGTTACAGTATATAACAGCAGCTTGTCCTGTGTATGGACGGTATGTGGTCAGGTATATGACTGCTGTATAGTTACAGTATATAACTGCAGCTTGTCCTGTGTATGGACGGTATGTGGTCAGGTATATGACTGGCTGTATAGTTACAGTATATCACCACAGCTTGTCCTGTGTATGGATGGTATGTGGTCAGGTATATGACTGCTGTATAGTTACAGTATATAACCGCAGCTTGTCCTGTGTGTGGACGGTATGTGGTCAGGTATATGACTGCTGTATAGTTACAGTATATAACCGCAGCTTGTCCTGTGTGTGGACGGTATGTGGTCAGGTATATGACTGCTGTATAGTTACAGTATATAACTGCAGCTTGTCCTGTGTGTGGACGGTATGTGGTCAGGTATATGACCGGCTGTATAGTTACAGTATATAACCGCAGCTTGTCCTGTGTGTGGACGGTATGTGGTCAGGTATATGACTGCTGTATAGTTACAGTATATAACCGCAGCTTGTCCTGTGTGTGGACGGTATGTGGTCAGGTATATGACTGCTGTATAGTTACAGTATATAACTGCAGCTTGTCCTGTGTATGGACGGTATGTGGTCAGGTATATGACTGGCTGTATAGTTACAGTATATAACTGCAGCTTGTCCTGTGTGTGGACGGTATGTGGTCAGGTATATGACTGCTGTATAGTTACAGTATATAACCGCAGCTTGTCCTGTGTGTGGACGGTATGTGGTCAGGTATATGACCGGCTGTATAGTTACAGTATATAACCGCAGCTTGTCCTGTGTGTGGACGGTATGTGGTCAGGTATATGACTGGCTGTATAGTTACAGTATATAACAGCAGCTTGTCCTGTGTGCGGTCAGGTATGTGGTCAGGTATATGACAGGCTGTATAGTTACAGTATATAACCGCAGCTTGTCCTGTGTGTGGACGGTATGTGGTCAGGTATATGACCGGCTGTATAGTTACAGTATATAACTGCAGCTTGTCCTGTGTGTGGACGGTATGTGGTCAGGTATATGACTGCTGTATAGTTACAGTATATAACCGCAGCTTGTACTGTGTGTGGACGGTATGTGGTCAGGTATATGACTGGCTGTATAGTTACAGTATATAACCCCAGCTTGTCCTATATGTGGACCGTATGTGGTCAGGTATATGACTGGCTGTATAGTTACAGTATATAACTGCAGCTTGTCCTGTGTATGGACGGTATGTGGTCAGGTATATGGCTGCTGTATAGTTACAGTATATAACAGCAGCTTGTCCTATGTGTGGACGGTATGTGGTCAGGTATATAACTGGCTGTATAGTTACAGTATATAACCGCAGCTTGTCCTGTGTGTGGACGGTATGTGGTCAGGTATATGACTGCTGTATAGTTACAGTATATAACCACAGCTTGTCCTGTGTGTGGACGGTATGTGGTCAGGTATATGACTGCTGTATAGTTACAGTATATAACCACAGCTTGTCCTGTGTGTGGACGGTATGTGGTCAGGTATATGACTGCTGTATAGTTACAGTATATAACCACAGCTTGTCCTGTGTGTGGACGGTATGTGGTCAGGTATATGACTGGCTGTATAGTTACAGTATATAACCGCAGCTTGTCCTGTGTATGGACGGTATGTGGTCAGGTATATGACTGGCTGTATAGTTACAGTATATAACCGCAGCTTGTCCTGTGTGTGGACGGTATGTGGTCAGGTATATAACTGGCTGTATAGTTACAGTATATAACCACAGCTTGTCCTGTGTATGGACGGTATGTGGTCAGGTATATGACCGGCTGTATAGTTACAGTATATAACCACAGCTTGTCCTGTGTATGGACGGTATGTGGTCAGGTATATGACTGCTGTGTAGTTACAGTATATAACCACAGCTTGTCCTGTGTATGGACGGTATGTGGTCAGGTATATGACTGCTGTATAGTTACAGTATATAACCACAGCTTGTCCTGTGTATGGACGGTATGTGGTCAGGTATATGGCTGTATAGTTACAGTATATAACCGCAGCTTGTTCTCTGTGTGGACGGTATGTGGTCAGGTATATGACTGGCTGTATAATTACAGTATATAACCCCAGCTTTTTTTGTGTGTGGACGGTATGTGGTCAGGTATATGACTGGCTGTATAGTTACAGTATATAACTGCAGCTTGTCCTGTGTGTGGACGGTATGTGGTCAGGTATATGACTGGCTGTATAGTTACAGTATATAACCGCAGCTTGTCCTGTGTGTGGACGGTATGTGGTCAGGTATATGACTGGCTGTATAGTTACAGTATATAACTGCAGCTTGTCCTGTGTGTGGACGGTATGTGGTCAGGTATATGACTGGCTGTATAGTTACAGTATATAACTGCAGCTTGTCCTGTGTATGGATGGTATGTGGTCAGGTATATGACTGCTGTATAGTTACAGTATATAACCGCAGCTTGTCCTGTGTGTGGACGGTATGTGGTCAGGTATATGACTGCTGTATAGTTACAGTATATAACCGCAGCTTGTCCTGTGTGTGGACGGTATGTGGTCAGGTATATGACTGCTGTATAGTTACAGTATATAACTGCAGCTTGTCCTGTGTGTGGACGGTATGTGGTCAGGTATATGACCGGCTGTATAGTTACAGTATATAACCGCAGCTTGTCCTGTGTGTGGACGGTATGTGGTCAGGTATATGACTGCTGTATAGTTACAGTATATAACCGCAGCTTGTCCTGTGTGTGGACGGTATGTGGTCAGGTATATGACTGCTGTATAGTTACAGTATATAACTGCAGCTTGTCCTGTGTATGGACGGTATGTGGTCAGGTATATGACTGGCTGTATAGTTACAGTATATAACTGCAGCTTGTCCTGTGTGTGGACGGTATGTGGTCAGGTATATGACTGCTGTATAGTTACAGTATATAACCGCAGCTTGTCCTGTGTGTGGACGGTATGTGGTCAGGTATATGACCGGCTGTATAGTTACAGTATATAACCGCAGCTTGTCCTGTGTGTGGACGGTATGTGGTCAGGTATATGACTGGCTGTATAGTTACAGTATATAACAGCAGCTTGTCCTGTGTGCGGTCAGGTATGTGGTCAGGTATATGACAGGCTGTATAGTTACAGTATATAACCGCAGCTTGTCCTGTGTGTGGACGGTATGTGGTCAGGTATATGACCGGCTGTATAGTTACAGTATATAACTGCAGCTTGTCCTGTGTGTGGACGGTATGTGGTCAGGTATATGACTGCTGTATAGTTTACAGTATATAACCGCAGCTTGTACTGTGTGTGGACGGTATGTGGTCAGGTATATGACTGGCTGTATAGTTACAGTATATAACCCCAGCTTGTCCTATATGTGGACCGTATGTGGTCAGGTATATGACTGCTGTGTAGTTACAGTATATAACCGCAGCTTGTCCTGTGTGTGGACGGTATGTGGTCAGGTATATGACTGCTGTATAGTTACAGTATATAACTGCAGCTTGTCCTGTGTGTGGACGGTATGTGGTCAGGTATATGACTAGCTGTATAGTTACAGTATAAAACTGCAGCTTGTCCTGTGTATGGACGGTATGTGGTCAGGTATATGACTGCTGTATAGTTACAGTATATAACTGCAGCTTGTCCTGTGTATGGACGGTATGTGGTCAGGTATATGACTGGCTGTATAGTTACAGTATATAACCGCAGCTTGTCCTGTGTGTGGACGGTATGTGGTCAGGTATATGACCGGCTGTATAGTTACAGTATATAACCGCAGCTTGTCCTGTGTGTGGACGGTATGTGGTCAGGTATATGACTGGCTGTATAGTTACAGTATATAACAGCAGCTTGTCCTGTGTGTGGACGGTATGTGGTCAGGTATATGACTGGCTGTATAGTTACAGTATATAACTGCAGCCTGTCCTATGTGTGGACGGTATGTGGTCAGGTATATGACTGGCTGTATAGTTACAGTATATAACTGCAGCTTGTCCTGTGTGTGGACGGTATGTGGTCAGGTATATGACTGGCTGTATAGTTACAGTATATAACCGCAGCTTGTCCTGTGTGTGGACGGTATGTGGTCAGGTATATGACTGGCTGTATAGTTACAGTATATAACCGCAGCTTGTCCTGTGTGTGGACGGTATGTGGTCAGGTATATGACTGGCTGTATAATTACAGTATATAACTGCAGCCTGTCCTATGTGTGGACGGTATGTGGTCAGGTATATGACTGCTGTATAGTTACAGTATATAACTGCAGCTTGTTCTCTGTGTCACACCCAGAGTTTTCTTCAGTGAGTAGTAAATCCCTGAACCTGACCTAGAACTGAATCTTCCTTGAAGTCTGTTAATGTCCTACCTGAAGGCCGTACACAGCGTGTAGAAATACCAGATCTCCGGAGAACAGGAAAGGCTGAGTGCAGAGGGAGGAGAAACCGCCCAAAGTTATTTTCACTTTCAGTTCTGATATTAACCCTATAAGGTGTTAATGATATTTAGTCTCCTTACAGATTATTGAATGTAAAGAGTCAGTGTCTCAAGGAATATATCAGCAATATACAAAATAGGTAGGACCTCACAGCACATGTAGACGTTTAATGTTTGAAGTAACTAATACAGATGATGGTCCTTCTGACCTGAATACGTCTTTATGTGCCGTATATTTAGAAAATTTCACTTTTATTTATTTATTGTTAAAAACAACCATTTAGACATTGTAGACTAGTGGTATGCTGGCGGGTAATTGTTTGCTCACACACCATTTATCTGTGTTTTTTTCCAGCAGAAAGCGGAGGGTTAATGTGTTGTAGTGACCTGGGCGGTGTGCACGCTCGGCTGGCAGCCACAATTCTACCCTCCTCTCACACTGTATCACTGCTCTCATCTCAGCTTCTGCTATTATTATTGCCGTCATCTAGATTCTGGCGGTCGATAGATTGTATTGACTCCAGCCACCGATAGTCACAACCTGCACTCCTCCCTGCCTGCTACCACCGAACATTAGCACACATACACCCTGCGTCCCGGCATGTTCCCTTGGACACCCAGCGTCCAGAGTGGCACAAAAAATAACGTCGTGAAAAAAATGTCAAAGTTTCAAGTTCAAAAAAAAAATTATGTTGACATATTAGGTATTGCCACGTCCATATCGACCGCCTCTATAAAAATATCACATGATTACATGACCTAACCCCTCAGGTGAATACCGTCAAAAAAATAAAATAAAAACTGTGCTAAAAAAAAACAACATACACACAATACACACAATGCAGTGTCCCCCACCCCTCCATACACACAATGCAATGTCCCCCCCCCTCCATACACACAATACACACAATGCAGTGTCCCCCACCCCTCCATACGCACAATATACACAATGCAGTGTCCCCCCCCCTCCATACACACAATACACACAATGCAGTGTCCCCCACCCCTCCATACACACAATGCAATGTCCCCCCCCCTCCATACACACAATATACACAATGCAGTAACCCCTACCCCTCCATACACACAATATACACAATTCAATGTCCCCCCCCCCTCCATACACACAATATACACAATGCAGTGTCCCCCACCCCTCCATACGCACAATATACACAATACAGTGTCCCCCACCCCTCCATACACACAATATACACAATTCAATGTCCCCCCCCCTCCATACACACAATGCAGTGTCCCCCACCCCTCCATACACACAATATACACAATGCAATGTCCCCCCCCCTCCATACACACAATGCAGTGTCCCCCACCCCTCCATACGCACAATATACACAATGCAGTGTCCCCCACCCCTCCATACACACAATATACACAATGCAATGTCCCCCCCCCTCCATACACACAATACACACAATGCAGTGTCCCCCACCCCTCCATACACACAATATACACAATGCAGTGTCCCCCACCCCTCCATACACACAATATACACAATGCAATGTCCCCCCCCCTCCATACACACAATACACACAATGCAGTGTCCCCCACCCCTCCATACACACAATATACACAATGCAATGTCCCCCCCCCTCCATACACACAATACACACAATGCAGTGTCCCCCACCCCTCCATACACACAATATACACAATGCAGTGTCCCCCACCCCTCCATACACACAATACACACAATGCAGTGTCCCCCACCCCTCCATACACACAATATACACAATGCAGTGTCCCCCACCCCTCCATACACACAATATACACAATTCAATGTCCCCCCCCCTCCATACACACAATGCAGTGTCCCCCACCCCTCCATACACACAATATACACAATGCAATGTCCCCCACCCCTCCATACACACAATACACACAATGCAGTGTCCACCACCGCTCCATACAGACAATGCAGTGTCCCCCACCCCTCCATACACACAATGCAGTGTCCCCCACCCCTCCATACGCACAATATACACAATGCAGTGTCCCCCACCCCTCCATACACACAATATACACAATGCAATGCCCCCCCCCCTCCATACACACAATACACACAATGCAGTGTCCCCCACCCCTCCATACACACAATATACACAATGCAGTGTCCCCCACCCCTCCATACGCACAATATACACAATGCAGTGTCCCCCACCCCTCCATACGCACAATATACACAATGCAATGTCCCCCACCCCTCCATACACACAATATACACAATGCAGTGTCCCCCACCCCTCCATACACACAATGCAGTGTCCCCCCACCCCTCCATACGCACAATATACACAATGCAGTGTCCCCCACCCCTCCATACACACAATATACACAATGCAGTGTCCCCTACCCCTCCATACACACAATGCAGTGTCCCCCACCCCTCCATACACACAATATACACAATGCAGTAACCCCTACCCCTCCATACACACAATATACACAATGCAGTGTCCCCCACCCCTCCATACGCACAATATACACAATGCAATGTCCCTTACCCCTCCATACACACAATATACACAATGCAGTGTCCCCCACCCCTCCATACGCACAATATACACAATGCAATGTCCCTTACCCCTCCATACACACAATATACACAATGCAATGTCCCCCACCCCTCCATACACACAATATACACAATGCAGTGTCCTCCACCCCTCCATACACACAATATACACAATGCAATGTCCCCCACCCCTCCATACACACAATATACACAATGCAGTGTCCCCCACCCCTCCATACACACAATATACACAATGCAATGTCCCTTACCCCTCCATACACACAATATACACAATGCAGTGTCCTCCACCCCTCCATACACACAATATACACAATGCAGTGTCCCCCACCCCTCCATACACACAATGCAGTGTCCCCCACCCCTCCATACACACAATATACACAATGCAGTGTCCTCCACCCCTCCATACACACAATACACACAATGCAGTGTCCCCCACCCCTCCATACACACAATATACACAATGCAGTGTCCGCCACCCCTCCATACGCACAATATACACAATGCAGTGCCCTCCACCCCTCCATACACACAATATACACAATGCAGTGTCCCCCACCCCTCCATACACACAATGCAGTGTCCCCCACCCCTCCATACACACAATATACACAATGCAGTGTCCTCCACCCCTCCATACACACAATACACACAATGCAGTGTCCCCCACCCCTCCATACACACAATATACACAATGCAGTGTCCCCCACCCCTCCATACACACAATATACACAATGCAGTGTCCTCCACCCCTCCATACACACAATATACACAATGCAGTGTCCCCCACCCCTCCATACACACAATGCAGTGTCCCCCACCCCTCCATACACACAATATACACAATGCAGTGTCCTCCACCCCTCCATACACACAATACACACAATGCAGTGTCCCCCACCCCTCCATACACACAATATACACAATGCAGTGTCCGCCACCCCTCCATACACACAATATACACAATGCAGTGTCCTCCACCCCTCCATACACACAATATACACAATGCAGTGTCCCCCACCCCTCCATACACACAATATACACAATGCAGTGTCCCCCACCCCTCCATACACACAATATACACAATGCAGTGTCCCCACCCCTCCATACACACAATATACACAATGCAGTGTCCCCCACCCCTCCATACACACAATATACACAATGCAGTGTCCCCCACCCCTCCATACACACAATATACACAATGCAGTGTCCCCCACCCCTCCATACACACAATATACACAATGCAGTGTCCCCCCACCCCTCCATACACACAATATACACAATGCAGTGTCCCCCACCCCATACACACAATATACACAATGCAGTGTCCCCCACCCCATACACACAATATACACATGCAGTGTCCACCACCCCTCCATACGCACAATATACACAATGCAGTGTCCCCCACCCCTCCATACACACAATATACACAATGCAGTGTCCCCCACCCCTCCATACACACAATGCAGTGTCCCCCACCCCTCCATACACACAATATACACAATGCAGTGTCCCCCACCCCTCCATACGCACAATATACACAATGCAATGTCCCCCACCCCTCCATACGCACAATATACACAATGCAGTGTCCCCCACCCCTCCATACGCACAATATACACAATGCAGTGTCCCCCACCCCTCCATACGCACAATATACACAATGCAGTGCCCTCCACCCCTTCATACACACAATGCAGTGTCCCCCACCCCTCCATACACACAATATACACAATGCAATGTCCCCCACCCCTCCATACACACAATGCAGTGTCCCCCACCCCTCCATACACACAATATACACAATGCAGTGTCCCCCACCCCTCCATACACACAATATACACAATTCAATGTCCCCCCCCCTCCATACACACAATATACACAATGCAGTGTCCCCTACCCCTCCATACACACAATATACACAATGCAGTGTCCCCCACCCCTCCATACGCACAATATACACAATGCAGTGTCCCCCACCCCTTCATATGCACAATATACACAATGCAGTGTCCCCTACCCCTCCATACGCACAATATACACAATGCAGTGTCCCCTACCCCTCCATACGCACAATATACACAATGCAATGTCCCCCACCCCTCCATACTCACAATATACACAATGCAGTGTCCCCCACCCCTCCATACACACAATATACACAATGCAGTAACCCCTACCCCTCCATACACACAATATACACAATGCAGTGTCCCCCACCCCTCCATACGCACAATATACACAATGCAATGTCCCCCACCCCTCCATACACACAATGCAGTGTCCCCCACCCCTCCATACACACAATATACACAATGCAGTGTCCTCCACCCCTCCATACACACAATATACACAATGCAGTGTCCCCCACCCCCCTCCATACACACAATATACACAATGCAGTGTCCCCCACCCCTCCATACACACAATATACACAATGCAGTGTCCCCTACCCCTCCATACGCACAATATACACAATGCAGTGTCCCCCACCCCTCCATACGCACAATATACACAATGCAGTGTCCCCCACCCCTCCATACACACAATGCAGTGTCCCCCACCCCTCCATACGCACAATATACACAATGCAGTGTCCCCCACCCCTCCATACGCACAATATACACAATGCAGTGTCCCCCACCCCTCCATACGCACAATATACACAATGCAGTGTCCCCACCCCTCCATACGCACAATATACACAATGCAGTGTCCCCCACCCCTCCATACGCACAATATACACAATGCAGTGTCCCCCACCGCTCCATACACACAATATACACAATGCAGTGTCCCCACCCCTCCATACACAATGCAGTGTCCCCCACCCCTCCATACGCACAATATACACAATGCAGTGTCCCCCACCTCTCCATACACACAATATACACAATGCAGTGTCCCCACCCCTCCATACACAATGCAGTGTCCCCCACCCCTCCATACGCACAATATACACAATGCAGTGTCCCCCACCCCTCCATACGCACAATATACACAATGCAGTGTCCCCCCACCTCTCCATACACACAATATACACAATGCAGTGTCCCCACCCCTCCATACACAATGCAGTGTCCCCCACCCCTCCATACGCACAATATACACAATGCAGTGTCCCCCACCTCTCCATACACACAATATACACAATGCAGTGTCCCCACCCCTCCATACACAATGCAGTGTCCCCCACCGCTCCATACACACAATGCAGTGTCCCCCACCCCTCCATACACACAATGCAGTGTCCCCCACCCCTCCATACACACAATATACACAATGCAGTGTTCCCCACCCCTCCATACGCACAATATACACAATGCAGTGTCCCCCACCCCTCCATACACAATGCAGGGCCCCCACCGCTCTATACACAATGCAGTGTTCCCCACCGCTCCATACACACAATGCAGTGTCCCCCACCCCTCCATACACACAATACAGTGTCCCCCACCGCTCCATACAGACAATGCAGTGTCCCCCACCCCTCCATACACACAATGCAGTGTCCCCTACCCCTCCATACGCACAATATACAATGCAGTGTCCCCCACCCCTCCATATGCACAATGTACACAATGCAGTGTCCCCCACCCCTCCATACACACAATATACACAATGCAGTGTCCCCCACCCCTCTATACACAATGCAGGGGCGGGCCCCCACCGCTCCATACACAGAATGCAGTGTCCCCCACCCCTCCATACACACAATGCAGTGTCCCCCACCGCTCCATACATACAATGCAGTGTCCCCCACCGCTCCATACATACAATGCAGTGTCCCCCACCCCTCCATACACACAATGCAGTGTCCCCCACCGCTCCATACATACAATGCAGTGTCCCCCACCGCTCCATACATACAATGCAGTGTCCCCCACCCCTCCATACACACAATACAGTGTCCCCCACCTTCCTCTCCCTGGGAAACCTAAGAGCCCAGGCAGAAGCACATGTCTTTACTCTCCAGTGTAAACTGCAGGGAGGGCGGGTCTTTCATCTGATTGGCTGTCCTGACTTGCCTTCTCCCTTTTATTGGCTGAGCTGCTCGTCCTTCATTCCTGCTCCTGGATCACAGAAATACAGCGAGTGGCAGCGCCTGGGTAACCCTTTCCTTATCAGAGCTCTTCTGTTTTGCACAGTACTATCGGCCCTGTGTATGATAATGACAGCCCTGCTGCTCTATTGTTATGATAATGAGACCGCAGCTGCCAGATACAGGGAGAGAGGGGGCGGGCACCAGAGGCTCTGACGTCTTGTTTACAGACGTCAGTGCCTGAGAAGGGTTAATGACGTTGGGGGTCACATGACCCGCATCGGCTGTGTGGAAACAGCGCAAAATCAATAAAGTGAGTACATTAGAAATGTATCTTTAATGATGTATAAAGCAGCTCTAACACATTGTTTTAAGTCGGGAAACCCCTTTAAGGACACAGCCTTATTTCACCTTAAGGACCAGGCCATTTTTTGCAAATCTGACCAGTGTCACTTTAAGTGGTGATAACTTTAAAACGCTTTTTCTTATCCAGGCCATTCTGAGATTGTTTTTTCATCACATATTGTACTTCATGACACTGGTAAAATGGAGTCAAGAAAATTTATTAAAAAAATACCAAATTTGCCAAATATTTGAAAAATTTGCAAATTTCCAAGTTTAAATTTCTCTACTTCTATAATACATAGTAATACCTACAAAAATAGTTATTACTTTACATTCCCCATATGTCTACTTCATGTTAGGATCATTTTGGGAATGACATTTTATTTTTGGGGGACGTTACAAGGCTTAGAAGTAAATCTTGAAATTCCTCAGAAATTTTCAAAAAACAACTTTTTAAAGGACCAGGCCAAGTCTGAAGTCACTTTGCGAGGCTTACATAATAGAAACCACCCAAAAATGACCCCATTCTATAAACTACGCCCCTCAAGGTATTCAAAACTGATTTTACAAATGTTGTTAACCCTTTAGGTGTTCCACAAGAAATAATGGAAAATAGAGATACAATTTAAAAATTTCACTTTTTGGCAGATTTTCCATTTTTATATTTTTTTTTGCAGTTACAAAGCAAGGGTTAACAGCCAAACAAAATTCTATATTTATTACCCTGATTCTGTAGTTTACAGAAACACCCCATATGTGGTCGTGAACTACTGTACGGGCACACGGCAGGGCGCAGAAGGAAAGGAATGCCATACGGTTTTTGGAAGGCAGATTTTGCTGGACTGGTTTTTTTGACACCATGTCCCATTTGAAGCCCCCCTGATGCACCCCTAGAGTAGAAACTCCAAAAAAGTAACCCCATTTTAGAAACTACGGGATAAGGTGGCAGTTTTGTTGGTACTAGTTTAGGGTACATATGATTTTTTGGTTGCTCTATATTACACTTTTTGTGCGGCAAGGTAACAAGAAATAGCTATTTAGGCACAGTTTTTTTTTGTTATTTACAACATTCATCTGACAGGTTAGATCATGTGATATTTTTATAGAGCAGGTTGTCACGGACGTGAAGATACCTAATATGTATACAATTTTGTTTTATTTATGTAAGTTTTACACAATGATTTCATTTTTGAAACAAAAAAAAATAATGTTTTAGTGTCTCCATAGTCTGAGAGCCATAGTTTTTTCAGTTTTTGGGCGATTATCTTTGGTAGGGTCTCATTTTTTGCGGAATGAGTTGACGGTTTTGGTGGGCATATGCCTTTTTGGTCGCTTACTGTTGTACTTTTTGTGATGTAAGGTGACAAAAAATGGTTTATTTAGGACAGTTTTAATTTTTTATGGTGTTCATCTGAGGGGTTATGTCATGTGATATTTTTTTTCGGCCCTGTGAATGGTAAGACGGTCGATACGGACGCGGCGATACCCAATATGGGGATTTTATTTGGGGAAAATTACATTTTTGTTTATTTTTACTTGAAACGTAATTTTTTTGGGGGAAAACTTAATTTTTTAAACTTTTTTTTCGTCCCACTTTGGGACTCTAATCCCTTTTACAATGCATTCCAATACTTCTGTATTGGAATGCATTGGCTGTATGAGTAATACTGTGTGTATTACTCATATAGCTTCCTGCCTGTGAGATCCAGGGGGCTGAATCTCACAGGCTCGTCACCGGAAGGCAGCGCAGATGCCTCAGGAAGGCTACGCGCTGCCTTCCATGCCATCGGGTCCCCCCTACAGCCGCATGGGGACCCGATGGCAGCGCTTCCCGCCACATAAGGTAAAACCGCAGGTCACGGACCCCTCCTCGCATTTAGCCAAGGTGCCTGCTCAATGATTTGAGCAGGCACCTTGTTCCGATCACTGCCCGCCGAGCGGCGGTGATCGGAAATACATAGGACGTACCCGTACGCCCTGTGTCCTTAAGGCCTTATGCACACGACAGTTTATTTTCACGGTCCGCAAAAACGGGGTCCGTAGGTCCGTGATCCGTGACCGTTTTTTCGTCCGTGGGTCTTCCTTGATTTTTGGAGGATCCACGGACATGAAAAAAAAGTCGTTTTGGTGTCCGCCTGGCCGTGCGGAGCCAAACGGATCCGTCCTGAATTACAATGCAAGTCAATGGGGACGGATCCGTTTGATGTTGACACAATATGGTGCCATTTCAAACGGATCCGTCCCCATTGACTTTCAATGTAAAGTCTGGAGTTCTTTTATACCATCGGATTGGAGTTTTCTCCAATCCGATGGTATATTTTAACTTGAAGCGTCCCCGTCACCATGGGAACGCCTCTATGTTAGAATATACTGTCGGATATGAGCTACTTCGTGAAACTCTGATCCGACAGTATATTCTAACACAGAGGCGTTCCCATGGTGATGGGGACGCTTCTAGTTAGAATACACTACAAACTTTGTACAAGACTGCCCCCTGCTGCCTGGCAGCACCCGATCTCTTACAGGGGGCCGTGATCAGCACAATTAACTCCTCAGGTGCCGCACCTGAAGGGGTTAATTGTACTATCATATCCCCCTGTAAGAGATCAGGGCTGCCAGGCAGCAGGGGGCAGAATTCCCCCCCCCCCCTCCCCAGTTTGAATATCGTTGGTGGCACAGTGTGCGCCCACCATCGGGCCCCCCCTTCCTCCCTCTATTGTTATAAATCGTTGGTGGCACAGTGTGCGCCCCCCATCGGGCCCCCCGTCCTCCCTCTAGTGTAATAAATCGTTGGTGGCACAGTGTGCACCCCCCATCGGGCCCCCCTTCCTCCCTCTAGTGTAATAAATAGTTGGTGGCACAGTGTGCGCCCCCCATCGGGCCCCCCCTTCCTCCCTCTATTGTTATAAATCGTTGGTGGCACAGTGTGCGCCCCCCATCGGCCCCCCTCCCTCTATAGCAGTAACAACATTGGTGGCAGTGTGCGGCCTCCCATCTCCCCCCCCCCCCCCCGATCATTGGTGGCAGCGGAGTTCCGATCGGAGTCCCAGTTTAATCGCTGGGGCTCCGATCGGTAACCATGGCAACCAGGACGCTACTGCAGTCCTGGTTGCCATGGTTACTTAGCAATAGTACAATAGTAGAAGACTCATAGTTACCTGCTTGCTGCTGCGATGTCTGTGTCCGGCCGGGAGCTCCACCTACTGGTAAGTGAAAGGTCTGTGCGGCGCATTGCTAAAGAACTGTCACTTACCAGTAGGTGGAGCTCCCGGCCGGTCACAGACATCGCAGCAGCAAGCAGGTAAGTATGAATCTTCGACTGTTGTACTATTGCTAAGTAACCATGGCAACCAGGGCTGCAGTAGCTTCCTGGTTGCCATGGTTACCGATCGGAGCCCCAGCGATTAAACTGGGACTCCGATCGGAACTCCGCTGCCACCAATGATGGGGGGGGGGGAATGGGAGGCCGCACACTGCCACCAATGTTGCTACTGCTATAGAGGGAGGGGGGCCGATGGGGGGCGCACACTGTGCCACCAACGATTTATTACAATAGAGGGAGGAAGGGGGGGCCCGATGGGGGGCGCACACTGTGCCACCAACGATTTATTACACTAGAGGGAGGAAGGGGGGTCTGTAAACGGCACAACGGCCACGGATGCACACAACGGTCGTGTGCATTAGGCCTAAGGAACGGGAAATCAGGGTGTACTGGTACGCCCTATGTCCTAAACAGGTTAAAGAGGTTGTCCGGTCCCAAAATCTAAATTTTTTTCATGTGCTCCTAACACCCCTACCCCCATCCAGATATACGCCCCCAATACAATTTTTTCATGTCCCCCCTGGAAGACATCACATTATCCTGGCAGATCTGGTTACTTTCTCCCCTTCTTGTTTTGTTTAATACATACTTTATTGGAAGATCCATTGGCCAAATACAAAGAGCAGATATTGGATTAATAAGGTGGTCTGACCACGCAGCAATTACTGTGGAAATTAAGGAACAGTTCCAATTCCCCCATAGTCAGCTTTGGAGAGCGAATGATTTCATTCTATCTCATTCCCAATATTCAAAGGAGATTACTAAAGAACTAGAAGAGTATTTCCTCTACAATTCGGCCTCGGTGTCGGACCCTTCCATGGTGTGGCTCGCGTACAAAGCGTATATAAGAGGAGTCTTGATAAAATTAGGCCACATTGACAAAAAACAGAGGGAAAAATCCCAGAGGGATTTATTATCCCAAATAGAACAGTTAGAAATAGTTAATAAAACAGCTCCAAGCGTGAATACATCACACACCTTGCAGACCCTCAGGTTGAAGCTAAGGGAACTCCTTTTACATTCTTACGAACATGCCTTGAAGAAAACTAAAGCTAGATATTACTCCCAAGCTAATAAGGCAGGAAGATTACTCGCAAATAGAATTAAAGCAAGAGCCTCTAAATCCCGCATAGCCTTTCTATGGAACTCTACCAAATCCCAAAAAATATATGACCCTAAGCACATCGCCAATCGATTTAGAGAATTTTATTCCCACCTCTATAATCTCGAGCATGACCCCCTCATCACACCTCCTTCTTCCTCTGACATAGATAAATTTTTGGATTCATTGTCCCTTCCCACCATCGACACGGAGAGGAAAAAATCTCTCACTTCTCCCATAACAGTAGAAGAAATTCTCGGCATAATCCGCCATCTCCCGAGCCACAAAAGTCCGGGTCCAGACGGCCTATCCAATATGTACTATAAATTGTACGCCCCAACGATAGCTCCCCACCTACAGGCCTCCCTGTCTCGTGCCGCATCGGATGGAAGGATGCCAAAGGAGATGTTAGAAGCTATTATAGTGACCTTGCCAAAACCGGGGAAAGACCCAGACACTCCACAAAATTTTCGCCCAATATCACTCTTGAATGTGGATCTTAAAATATATGCAAAATGTATAGCGAATAGGTTAGCCCCCATTATTCCGACCTTAATTAACCCAGACCAAGTGGGTTTTGTGCAAAAAAGGCAAATTACGGACAACTCAAGGAGAGTCCTAAATTTAATAGATTACGCAAACAGATCTGCTACACCAGCACTCTTCATTACCCTGGACGCTGAGAAGGCATTCGACCGGGTCAATTGGTCGTTTGTCTTCTCGGTGCTCGAGAAAATGGGTTTTCCACACCAAATGATGAGAGCAATTGGGGCACTATATAAAGACCCCTCGGCAAAGGTCTTAGCTAATGGCACCCTATCAGATTCTTTTGCTCTGTCTAACGGCACCAGACAGGGATGCCCCCTTTCCCCACTTATTTTTATTTTATCCATAGAGCCTTTAGCCCAGGCGATAAGGAGGTCCCCAGAGATAACGGGCATTCAAATAGGAGATAGGCAACACCGCATTTCTTTGTATGCGGACGACATCATTCTGTCTCTTACTAACCCTGATAAGTCAACATCAGCGGCGATGAATATAATACGCGAGTATGGCGCTCTGTCTTATTATAAAATCAATGAGACTAAGTCGCAGGTCCTCCCGCTAGGATTATCTTCAGATGAACTAATTCACCTGCAGGGAAAGTTTCCCCTAGACTGGAGATCTGGTGATATCTCATACTTAGGAATCCGTCTTTGCTCCACCCCTCACAACCTCTTTAAAGCTAATTTTTCCCAGTTACTACCATCACTTCAATCTGAACTTAACAACATGGCGAAAGCAGAGCTATCATGGCTGGGGCGGATAGCTGCGTTTCAACAGCACGTCCTTCCAAAAATGCTATACCTGTTTAGGACCATCCCTATCCCCATCCCAGACTCCTTCTTTAAGCTGTCCAATAAAATGCTTAATAAATTAATTTGGCAGAAGGGTCCACCTAGAATTGCTAGGGGTATAATGAATAGACACAAGAAGAAAGGAGGTCTTAGTTTACCGAACATCTCTGACTATTACATAGCCTCCAGAATCAACCAATTGAAGGAGTGGTGGGTGGGCGATGAGTCTATACACTGGGTTCATATTGAGCAATCCCAGGCTCCCTCACACAACCTTAAAGCCTTACTTTTAGCATGCATTAGCAAAACATCCCCTATCCCGACCCAATCATTCTTTGTCTCCTCTTCACTAGTCATGTGGAAAGCATATGCAAACAAGGTGGCAAATGACCAGGTATCATTTTCACACTTGGCTCCAATAGATTACTTATCTCTGCTTACCCCTGATTTGCAATTGGCAGCTTGGAAGGAGAGAGGAGTGCGGACGGTCGGAGAGCTGTTGACAGACTCGCTGATCAAACCCTTTGAGGTCTTACAACAGTCTTACAGCATTCCGAGTGGAGAAATATTTAAATACCTGAGGGTTAAGCATATCCTTCATGATACTCCTATGACAATTGGCAATGGGGTCTTACAACTGCTGAAACATTGGAACCTTCCCAATTCATCCTCTCCAGGAATTAAGGCTACTTATTCCCTCCTAGGTAACAAACTTTCCTTCGTTAAAACAACCCCGTTCATTGCATGGGAAAAAGATCTAGGACAATCATATACTATTGCCCAATGGACTACTGCCATTGGAGCCGCCTCGTCCCACCTGCATTGTACTACCCATTTTGAATCATACATGAAGACGATGCTGAGATGGTACTATACTCCACCCAGACTTAGGCAGATATACCCGGGAGTGTCACATGCCTGCTGGAGAGGATGCGGCGGGATCGGGTCCTTGTTTCATATACTTTGGGAATGTCCTAACCTCAAGGAACTGTGGGCCCAGATCTTCAAAACAATTTCTCTTTTGACTACAGCCCCAATTTTGCCTGATCCTGCTCTAGCCTTGTTATTTCTAAGGTTAAGCGAGATTCCCAGAGAAGCAAGAGTGATAAGCTTGCACGTTTTTCTAGCAACAAAGTTACGTATAGTGACCTACTGGAAAAGTAAGAGAATACCGTCCCTTTCTGAAATAATTGAATCAGTGGCCACTACTTCGGTGTACGAGAAAATGATGGCATATAAGGATGCTAGAATTAGCAGGTATGAGATAGAGTGGGCAAAGTGGGAATTCATAAAGGATCAGTCTGGAGCCCTATCCGGTCCTGGACCTACTCCGTAGCATTCGAGACACTTGGGGTGGGTTTAAACATCCTACTATGGATCAAGTCTCACTCATTCAGGTTTCAGGGCGATGATATGGGATATGGAAGATTGTACTATTATGGTATGTTGCATCCTCTGGAAATTCTCATCCTACAGGAAACCCTAACCCCTTTATTCCCTCTTTCCCCTTCTAGGTATTCCCTTTTCTATTTTATTCTTTGTTTATGTATCATTTGATTCATGCTGTAAAACAGAGAAATATGGCGTGATATATATTTCTGTATTACCTTTTCTTCAAAATACAATAAAAACAATTGACAAATAATACATACTTTATTGATACACAAGCCTGGCTGCACTGCAGAGTGATGAGTCACAGGCTGGCCACGCCCCCACTGCTCTGTCTGCAGCAGCCACACCTATAACTTCTGTGTCCATGTTACTGCACCCAGACAGAAATCTACTTCTCCCCCAGTGTCTAAATCCCATCACTGACCGTCCACAGGCTCTGCCCTCAAATGTGTATCTAATCCTATCCTGTGTGATACTGTCTTCTGAGCTGTGTATCTAATCCTATCCTGTGTGATACTGTCTGCTGAGCTATGTATCTAATCCTATCCTGTGTGATACTGTCTTCTGAGCTGTGTATCTAATCCTATCCTGTGTGATACTGTCTGCTGAGCTGTGTATCTAATCCTATCCTGTGTGATACTGTCTGCTGAGCTGTGTATCTAATCCTATCCTGTGTGATACTGTCTGCTGAGCTGTGTATCTAATCCTATCCTGTGTGATACTGTCTGCTGAGCTATGTATCTAATCCTATCCTGTGTGATACTGTTTCTGAGCTGTGTATCTAATCCTATCCTGTGTGATACTGTCTGCTGAGCTGTGTATCTAATCCTATCCTGTGTGATACTGTCTGCTGAGCTGTGTATCTAATCCTATCCTGTGTGATACTGTCTGCTGAGCTGTGTATCTAATCCTATCCTGTGTGATACTGACTGCTGAGCTGTGTATCTAATCCCATCCTGTGTGATACTGTCTGCTGAGCTGTGTATCTAATCCTATCCTGTGTGATACTGTCTGCTGAGCTCTGTATCTAATCCTATCCTGTGTGATACTGTCTGCTGAGCTGTGTATCTAATACTATCCTGTGTGATACTGCCTGCTGAGCTGTGTATCTAATCCTATCCTGTGTGATACTGTCTGCTGAGCTGTGTATCTAATCCTATCCTGTGTGATACTGACTGCTGAGCTGTGTATCTAATCCTGTCCTGTGTGATACTGTCTGCTGAGCTGTGTATCTAATCCTATCCTGTGTGATACTGTCTGCTGAGCTCTGTATCTAATCCTATCCTGTGTGATACTGTCTGCTGAGCTGTGTATCTAATCCTATCCTGTGTGATACTGCCTGCTGAGCTGTGTATCTAATCCTATCCTGTGTGATACTGTCTGCTGAGCTGTGTATCTAATCCTATCCTGTGTGATACTGACTGCTGAGCTGTGTATCTAATCCTGTCCTGTGTGATACTGTCTGCTGAGCAGTGTATCTAATCCTATCCTGTGTGATACTGTCTGCTGAGCTGTGTATCTAATCCTATCCTGTGTGATACTGACTGCTGAGCTGTGTATCTAATCCTATCCTGTGTGATACAGTCTGCTGAGCTGTGTATCTAATCCTATCCTGTGTGATACAGTCTGCTGAGCTGTGTATCTAATCCTATCCTGTGTGATACTGTCTGCTGAGCTGTGTATCTAATCCTATCCTGTGTGATACTGGCTGCTGAGCTGTGTATCTAATCCTATCATGTGTGATACTGTCTGCTGAGCTGTGTATCTAATCCTATCCTGTGTGATACTGGCTGCTGAGCTGTGTATCTAATCCTATCCTGTGTGATACAGTCTGCTGAGCTGTGTATCTAATCCCATCCTGTGTGATACTGGCTGCTGAGCTGTGTATCTAATCCTATCCTGTATGATACTGTCTGCTGAGCTGTGTATCTAATCCTATCCTGTGTGATACTGGCTGCTGAGCTGTGTATCTAATCCTATCCTGTGTGATACTGTCTGCTGAGCTGTGTATCTAATCCCATCCTGTGTGATACTGCCTGCTGAGCTGTGTATCTAATCCAGTCCTGTGTGATACTGTCTACTGAGCAGTGTATCTAATCCTATCCTGTGTGATACTGACTGCTGAGCTGTGTATCTAATCCTATCCTGTGTGATACTGACTGCTGAGCTGTGTATCTAATCCTATCCTGTGTGATACTGTCTGCTGAGCTGTGTATCTAATCCTATCCTGTGTGATACTGGCTGCTGAGCTGTGTATCTAATCCTATCCTGTGTGATACTGTCTGCTGAGCTGTGTATCTAATCCCATCCTGTGTGATACTGCCTGCTGAGCTGTGTATCTAATCCAGTCCTGTGTGATACTGTCTACTGAGCAGTGTATCTAATCCTATCCTGTGTGATACTGACTGCTGAGCTGTGTATCTAATCCTATCCTGTGTGATACTGACTGCTGAGCTGTGTATCTAATCCTATCCTGTGTAAGGCCTCTTTCACACGACCGTTTTTTTTTTCCGTTTTGCGGGCCGTTTTTTGCGGTCCGTATACGGTCCGTATACGGAACCATTCATTTCAATGGTTCCGCAAAAAAAACAGAATGTACTCCGTGTGCATTCCGTTTCCGTATTTCCGTTCCGTTTAAAGATAGAACATGTCCTATATTTGGCCGCAAATCACGTTCCGTGGCTCCATTAAAGTCTTTGGGTCCGCAAAAAAACGTAATGCATACGGAAATGCATCCGTATGTCTTCCGTATCCGTTCCGTTTTTTGCGGAACCATCTATTGAAAATGTTATGCCCAGCCCAATTTTTTATATGAAATTACTGTATACTGTATTTGCCATACGGAAAAACGGAACGGAACAACGGAACGGAAACGGAACCACAACGGAAGCAAAAAACGGAACAACGGATCCGTGAAAAACGGACCGCAAAACACTGAAATGGACATACTGTCGTGTGAAAGAGGCCTAATACTGACTGCTGAGCTGTGTATCTAATCCTATCCTGTGTGATACTGTCTGCTGAGCTATGTATCTAATCCTATCATGTGTGATACTGCCTGCTGAGCTGTGTATCTAATCCTATCCTGTGTGATACCGTCTGCTGAGCTGTGTATCTAATCCTATCCTGTGTGATACTTTCTGCTGAGTCGGTGTATCTCAGACTATCCTGTGTGATACTGGCTGCTGAGCTGTGTATCTAATCCTATCCTGTATGATACTGTCTGCTGAGCTGTGTATCTAATCCCATCCTGTGTGATACTGCCTGCTGAGCTGTGTATCTAATCCTATCCTGTGTGATACTGCCTGCTGAGCTGTGTATCTAATCCTGTCCTGTGTGATACTGTCTGCTGAGCTGTGTATCTAATCCTATCCTGTGTGATACTGCCTGCTGAGCTGTGTATCTAATCCTATCCTGTGTGATACCGTCTGCTGAGCTGTGTATCTAATCCTATCCTGTGTGATACTTTCTGCTGAGTCGGTGTATCTCAGACTATCCTGTGTGATACTGTCTGCTGAGCTGTGTATCTAATCCTATCCTGTGTGATACTGTCTGCTGAGCTGTGTATCTAATCCTATCCTGTGTGATACTGCCTGCTGAGCTGTGTATCTAATCCTATCCTGTGTAATACAGTCTGCTGAGCTGTGTATCTAATCCTATCCTGTGTGATACTGGCTGCTGAGCTGTGTATCTAATCCTATCCTGTGTAATACAGTCTGCTGAGCTGTGTATCTAATCCTATCCTGTGTGATACTGGCTGCTGAGCTGTGTATCTAATCCTATCCTGTATGATACTGTCTGCTGAGCTGTGTATCTAATCCTATCCTGTGTGATACTGTCTGCTGAGCTGTGTATCTAATCCTATCCTGTATGATACTGTCTGCTGAGCTGTGTATCTAATCCCATCCTGTGTGATACTGCCTGCTGAGCTGTGTATCTAATCCTATCCTGTGTGATACTGCCTGCTGAGCTGTGTATCTAATCCTGTCCTGTGTGATACTGTCTGCTGAGCTGTGTATCTAATCCTATCCTGTGTGATACTGCCTGCTGAGCTGTGTATCTAATCCTATCCTGTGTGATACCGTCTGCTGAGCTGTGTATCTAATCCTATCCTGTGTGATACTTTCTGCTGAGTCGGTGTATCTCAGACTATCCTGTGTGATACTGTCTGCTGAGCTGTGTATCTAATCCTATCCTGTGTGATACTGTCTGCTGAGTCGGTGTATCTCAGGCTATCCTGTGTGACACTGACTGCTGAGCTGTGTATCTAATCCCATCACTGACAGTCCACAGGCTCTTCCCTCACATGTGTATCTAATCCTATCCTGTGTGATACTGCCTGCTGAGCTGTGTATCTAATCCCATCCTGTGCGATACTGCCTGCTGAGCTGTGTATCTAATCCCATCCTGTGTGATACTGCCTGCTGAGCTGTGTATCTAATCCTATCCTGTGTGATACTGCCTGCTGAGCTGTGTATCTAATCCTATCCTGTGTGATACTGTCTGCTGAGCTGTGTATCTAATCCTATCCTCTGTGATACTGTCTGCTGAGCTGTGTATCTAATCCTATCCTGTGTGATACTGTCTGCTGAGCTGTGTATCTAATCCTATCCTCTGTGATACAGTCTGCTGAGCTGTGTATCTAATCCTATCCTGTGTGATACATGTGATACAGCCTGCTGAGCTGAGTATCTAATCCTATCCTGTGTAATACAGTCTGCTGAGCTGTGTATCTAATCCTATCCTGTGTGATACAGCCTGCTGAGCTGAGTATCTAATCCTATCCTGTGTGATACTGACTGCTGAGCTGAGTATCTAATCCTATCCTGTATGATACTGTCTGCTGAGCTGAGTATCTAATCCTATCCTGTGTGATACTGACTGCTGAGCTGAGTATCTAATCCTATCCTGTATGATACTGTCTGCTGAGCTGAGTATCTAATCCTATCCTGTGTGATACTGACTGCTGAGCTGAGTATCTAATCCTATCCTGTGTGATACTGACTGCTGAGCTGAGTATCTAATCCTATCCTGTATTATACTGTCTGCTGAGCTGAGTATCTAATCCTATCCTGTGTGATACTGTCTGCTGAGCTGTGTATCTAATCCTATCCTGTGTGATACTGGCTGCTGAGCTGTGTATCTAATCCTATCCTGTGTGATACTGTCTGCTGAGCTGTGTATCTAATCCTATCCTGTGTGATACAGTCTGCTGAGCTGTGTATCTAATCCTATCCTGTGTGATACTGGCTGCTGAGCTGTGTATCTAATCCTATCCTGTATGATACTGTCTGCTGAGCTGTGTATCTAATCCTATCCTGTGTGATACTGTCTGCTGAGCCGTGTATCTAATCCCATCCTGTGTGATACTGCCTGCTGAGCTGTGTATCTAATCCTATCCTGTGTGATACTGCCTGCTGAGCTGTGTATCTAATCCCATCCTGTGTGATACTGCCTGCTGAGCTGTGTATCTAATCCTATCCTGTGTGATACTGTCTCCTGAGCTGTGTATCTAATCCTATCCTGTGTGATACTGACTGATGAGCTGTGTATCTAATCCTATCCTGTGTGATACTGTCTGCTGAGCCGTGTATCTAATCCTATCCTGTGTGATACTGTCTGCTGAGCCGTGTATCTAATCCTATCCTGTGTGATACTGTCTGCTGAGCTGTGTATCTAATCCTATCCTGTGTGATACTGCCTGCTGAGCTGTATATCTAATCCTATCCTGTATGATACTGTCTGCTGAGCTGTGTATCTAATCCCATCCTGTGTGATACTGTCTGCTGAGCTGTGTATCTAATCCTATCCTGTGTGATACTGTCTGCTGAGCTGTGTATCTAATCCTATCCTGTGTGATACCGTCTGCTGAGCTGTGTATCTAATCCTATCCTGTGTGATACTTTCTGCTGAGTCGGTGTATCTCAGACTATCCTGTGTGATACTGTCTGCTGAGCTGTGTATCTAATCCTATCCTGTGTGATACTGTCTGCTGAGTCGGTGTATCTCAGCCTATCCTGTGTGACACTGACTGCTGAGCTGTGTATCTAATCCCATCACTGACAGTCCACAGGCTCTTCCCTCACATGTGTATCTAATCCTATCCTGTGTGATACTGCCTGCTGAGCTGTGTATCTAATCCCATCCTGTGTGATACTGCCTGCTGAGCTGTGTATCTAATCCCATCCTGTGTGATACTGCCTGCTGAGCTGTGTATCTAATCCTATCCTGTGTGATACTGCCTGCTGAGCTGTGTATCTAATCCTATCCTGTGTGATACTGTCTGCTGAGCTGTGTATCTAATCCTATCCTCTGTGATACTGTCTGCTGAGCTGTGTATCTAATCCTATCCTGTGTGATACTGTCTGCTGAGCTGTGTATCTAATCCTATCCTCTGTGATACAGTCTGCTGAGCTGTGTATCTAATCCTATCCTGTGTGATACATGTGATACAGCCTGCTGAGCTGAGTATCTAATCCTATCCTGTGTGATACTGCCTGCTGAGCTGTGTATCTAATCCTATCCTGTGTGATACTGCCTGCTGAGCTGTGTATCTAATCCTATCCTGTGTGATACTTTCTGCTGAGTCGGTGTATCTCAGCCTATCCTGTGTGATACAGCCTGCTGTGTGGTGTATCTAATCCCATCACTGACAGTTCACAGGCTCTTCCCTCACATGTGTATCTAAAAAAACTATGGCTCTCAGACTATGGAGACACTAAAACATTTTTTTTTTGTTAAAAAAATGCTGTTGTTGTGTAAAAATAAATAAAAAAAGTTGACATATTAGGTATCACCTCATCCCTAAAAACCTGCTCTATAAAAATGCCACATGACCTAACCCCTCAGGTGAATACCGAAAAAAAAAAAAACTGTGTCAAAAGTCATTTTTTGTCACCTTACATTACAAAAAGTGTAATACAAGTGATCAAAAAGTCATATGCACCCCAAAATAGTGCCGATCAGACCGTCATCTCATCCCGCAAAAAATGAGTCCGTACATAAGACAGTCATCCAAAATGTAAAAAAAAAATCTATGGCTTTCAGGATATGAAGACACAAAAAAATCATTTTTTTCAAAAATGTTTTATTATGTAAAACTGAAACAAACCCGTCCTCTCTTCACTTTGAGTGACATCCTGCCGTGAGACTGGAATCACGCAAGTCTCGCGCATGTGCGGTGCGCTCCTTGTTACTGCGTGATCCAGTCTCCGGCTCCCGCAGTATACCTGATGCTGGTGGGGTCAGTGGCGAAGCGTGACCACTGGCTTGCATTCTCCTGCGCCTGAAGCCAGTGATCACGCTGACGCTGAGGACCAGAATCGCCAGGCGCGCGTGCACGATGGAAATGGCCGGCGCATGCGCAGTGAGACGATAGCAGCCAGCTGACTGTGGGAGTCGGAGACAGGATGCGCGAGACTTCACCTCAGGGCAGGGCGTCACTCAAAGTGAAAAGAGGACGGGTAAGGGGCAGGCTTAGCTTGACTTGAAGCAAGGAGGCAGCTGTCCCCTTGAATTTAGGCTGGCTCTGAAGATAGCGCGAATGGAGATTAAAACCGCGTTTTATTTCTTTATAAAATACAATAAATACATGAGCACAATGCGGTGCAGGAACAGTCTAAAACCAGTATAAAACACAATTTGCAGTCCAGTCCAGAAATGGGTATGTTTTGTGCTGTGGGCCCGGCAGCTACTATATATCTTTATATATATATATGGGTCCAAAAACAAAAAAATAGCAGCGGTATCCCCCCCCCCCCCCCCCCCGTACAGTAACATAATACAATAGCAGCGCTCTGATGGCTCCGCAGTGTTGGATAGATAATCTTCCTGAATATGTGCAGCAGGTACGGCTATACCTTACCGCGCTTTATGTCCTGTGCGCTGCTGTGCACCTGCAGATCGGAGCGCTCATGTTTACATACAACTTCTCAGCTGCGGATGGGGCCACGTACATGCGCCGTGGCGCTCTTCCGTCTGCTGGGTGCTCTAGTTTCACAGGACTTCTATATTGCGTATAGTTTTGCAGTCCGTGGAGAGTGCGCCTGTTGGTGGTGGCAGCGTAATGTTTTTCTTGATAAGAGAAATACAGCCGCGTTCATGTGCAACCGGATGCTCCGGTAATTTCTGGGAAACTGCAGGGGGTATGGGAACCGTTCTTGTAAACAGTGAGGGTCCAAGTGGTAGGACCCCCACCGATAGGGGATAACGTTAACCAACTGAATTAGGGCTCATGCCTATGAACGTAAGGGCTCTTTACCTGTGCTGCAGTCCGCAATGCACGGGCACAGAACCGCGGAGCAGCCGCATGCGAATCACGGACCCATTCACTTGCATGCGCTACTTTTTTGCGGTGCGGCGGCACGGCCAGAAATACCACGGAAGTAGTGTTGATCAAGCACCGTAGTCACTGGGAGAACCCGAGCATTAAACCAAGTACCGCCTGCTCTGAAGAGGGGAGGGTGTCTGGTTCATAGGAAAATGTCCGAAATTGATGAAAACACCACCGAAATGGTTCAGGAACAGCATGGGGAGGATGTCTGGATACATCTTGGAATCCTAGGTCGCTACTGGGAACGATGTTGTCCGAGTAGTGCGCCACTTTTACAGACTGACAGTAATACGTAATACGATTTTAGAGGAAAAATTGTTAGGAAACATTCTTTCCTGTGTATTTACTTGTTTATAAAGTGCAAGTTCAGCCAAAAGTTTTGTTGATTTTCCGAACTGGGGCCATGATTAAGAGGGACGGCCGGTGGCATCCGTATTGCGCCGCAAGAGGTGAAATTCGTGAACCACAGTGAAAGCATTCGCCAAGAATGTTTTCATTAATCAACAATGAAGTTCGGAGGCTCGAAGACGTTCCGGCGGCGTTATTCCCATGACCCGCCGAGCAGCTTCCGGAAACCAAAGTCTTTGGGTTCCGGGGGGAGTATGGTTGCAAAGCTGAAACGTAAAGGAATTGACGGAAGGGCACCACCAGGAGTGGAGCCTGCGGCTTAATTTGATTCAACACGGGAAACCTCACCCGGCCCGGACACGGAAAGGATTGACAGATTGATAGCTCTTTCTCGATTATGTGGGTGGTGGTGCGTGGCCGTTCTTAGTTGGTGGAGCGATTTGTCTGGTTAAGGCTCCATTCACACGTCAGTATAACGGGTCCGCATCCGTTTCGCAAATTGTGGAACTGGTGCGGACCCATTCATTCTCTATGGGGACGGAATGGATGCAGATCGCACACTATGTAATAGAAAATAATGAACGAGATGGGCCTACTGGCCTGTCCCCTTTCCACGCCCATGCCACAACCACTTTTTGAGACCTGGCATGAGCGGAAAAATAAATAAATCGCAGATTGTGGCACAAAGAACTTTATAATAACCGTATAACATATTATAGACATATTTCTGTTAGTACATAACCCCCTGTGTGTGTCACCACTCACTTATTAGGGGCGGCTTGTATTGAGCTGTGCGGTGGCTCCGTAGTTAGCAGTGGTGTCTTACAGTGTGGGGGCTCTGGGTTTGAATCTAACCATGGATATTAAGTGTAAGGCCCCTTGCAGACGAGGGTGTCCGAATTAGGTCCGGATGCGTTGCGTCTGAGATCAGGGAAATCTGAGAGATCGTGCGAGTAGGTACACAATTGCAGTCAGTTTTGCGTTCCAATGTTCAGTTTGCTCTGACATCACGGCACTCGATTACGTCATGAAAGGTCCTTTGGCAGGTCCTGAAAGAAGAAGCAAGAAGACGATGCCGGCTGCGCGACCATTTGGAACAGGTAAGTTAATTTTAACGCCTCAATCTACATTTTATTAAGCATTCCGTATTAAGAATGCTATTATTTCCCTTATAACCATGTTAGAAGGGAAAATAATACAGTAAATTGACTTTTATCAATTTACTTACATCATCTCCTAGCAACAATGCGTGAAAAATCGCACCGCATCCGCACTTGCTTGCAGATGCTATGCGATTTTCCCACATCCACATTCATTTCTATGGGGCCTGCGTTGCGTGAAAAATGCAGAATATAGAACATACTGCAATTTTCACGGAACGCACAAGTGATGCATGAAAATCACCGCTCATTTGAACTGCCCCATTGAAGTGAATGGGTCCGGATTCAGTGCGGGTGCAATGTTCACTTCAGGCATTGCACCCGCACAGAAATCTCACCCGTTTGAAAGGGGCCTAAGACGGTTTTATGTTCTCCTCCAAAAATAAGCATCTAGGTGGTGAGCTCCAATGACAGGAATACATTGGCTAAAGCCTCAGTTCTTAACATCAGCCTGAGCGGTTAGCCCATGTTGTCAGTTGCATATCATTGTGGTGCACCTTTCGCAGTGATTTATGTATTTTTATATTCGTATCCACACATTATCCCATCTTGTGTAGGATGCCATTGTGGTGCATGTGGTCCGCTGCCGACATCCTCCATTGTATGCATTTTTGCTAGGGATTGCGGAGGGATTGCTCCCCCGGTTATAAACACGCCACAGTGTTTGGGGTTTTTGAGCATTTCCTCCCATTTAGGCCACTTTATTTAAAGGGACACTCACAGGGCCAATAAGCATATTGAGGTACAGTACAGACCAAAAGTTTGGACACACCTTCTCATTCAAAGAGTTTTCTTTATTTTCATGACTATGGAAATTGTAGATTCACACTGAAGGCATCAAAACTATGAATTAACACATGTGGAATTATATACATAACAACAAAGTGTGAAACATCTGAAAATATGTCATATTCTAGGTTCTTCACAGTAGCCACCTTTTGCTCTGATTACTGCTTTGCACACTCTTGGCATTCTCTTGATGAGCTTCAAGAGGTAGTCACCTGAAATGGTCTTCACTTCACAGGTGTGCCCTGTCAGGTTTAATATGTGGGATTTCTTGCCTTATAGATGGGGTTGGGACCATCAGTTGCGTTGTGGAGAAGTCAGGTGGATACACAGCTGATAGTCCTACTGAATAGACTGTTAGAATTTGTATTATGGAAAGAAAAAAAGCAGCTAAGTAAAGAAAAACGAGTGGCCATCATTACTTTAAGAAATGAAGGTCCGTCAGTCAGCCGAAAAATTGGGAAAACTTTGAAAGTAAGGGCTATTTGACCATGAAGGAGAGTGATGGGGTGCTGCGCCAGATGACCTGGCCTCCACAGTCACCGGACCTGAACCCAATCGAGATGGTTTGGGGTGAGCTGGACCGCAGAGTGAAGGCAAAAGGGCCAACAAGTGCTAAGCATCTCTGGGAACTCCTTCAAGACTGTTGGATGACCATTTCAGGTGACTACCTCTTGAAGCTCATCAAGAGAATGCCAAGAGTGTGCAAAGCAGTAATCAAAGCAAAAGGTGGCTACTTTGAAGAACCTAGAATATGACATAGTTTCAGTTGTTTCACACTTGTTTGTTATGTATATAATTCCACATGTGATAATTCATAGTTTTGATGCCTTCAGTGTGAATCTACAATTTTCATAGTCATGAAAATAAAGAAAACTCTTTGAATGAGAAGGTGTGTCCAAACTTTTGGTCTGTACTGTATATATATGGCAGTACAGGTCTTATAATGGGTATTACAATCATCTAAGTATCCCCCCTGTCCACATTATACAAACAGTAAACTTTAAGTTTTTTAACCTGCTCCAACGGTCTTCAATCTGCCCAAGGGGCGGCGTTTCACCTCTCTTGCGCCCAGCCAGCCTCCCCCAACTGCCGCTTTGAATCGCCGCCCAGCTCATGAATATTCAGTTTGCTGGGCGGCTTCTGCGGTCCCCGCTCTGAAGCGCTGCGCTGAACAGTGCCCTGCGCATGCGCCGGATCTTGTGAAGTCGGGGACAGTAAGCGCCGCCCAGCGAAGTGAATATTGATGAGCTGGGCGGCGCTTACTGTACCGGACTTCACAAGATCCGGCGCATGTGCCGGGCACTGTTAAGCGAAGTGCTTCAGAGCGGGGACCGCAGAAGCCGCCCAACAAACTGAATATTCATGAGCTGGGCGGCGATTCAAAGCGGCAGTTGGGGGAGGCTGGCTGGGCGCAAGAGAGGTGAAACGCCGCCCCTTGGGCAGATTGAAGACCGTTGGAGCAGGTTAAAGAAATTTAAAGTTTACTGTTTGTATAATGTGGACAGGGGGGATACTTAGATGATTGTAATACCCATTATAAGACCTGTACTGCCATATATATACCTCAATATGCTTATTGGCCCTGTCAGTGTCCCTTTAAGTTCTTTTTCTGAAAATGAGCGCAGTAATTTGGTGTGAGGTGGTGGAAAGGAAATATGGTTGGTTGTGAGGAGAAAAGAGGAGTCAGAAGAAAAAATATATATACATACACTGTATATTATATATATTTATTGATAGTGACACTGTTATGGGGGATCTGTGGAGGACACACTGTTATGGGGGATCTGTGGGGGACGCACTGTTATGGGGGATCTGTGGATGACGCACTATTATGGGGGATCTGTGGATGACGCACTATTATGGGGGATCTGTGGATGACGCACTATTATGGGGGATCTGTGGATGACGCACTATTATGGGGGATCTGTGGATGACGCACTGTTATGGGGGATCTGTGGATGACACACTGTTATGGGGGATCTGTGGATGACGCACTGTTATGGGGGATCTGTGGATGACGCACTGTCATAGGGGATCTGTGCATGACGCACTGTTATGGGGGATCTGTGGGTGACGCACTGTTATGGGGGATCTGTGGATGACACTATTATGGGGGATCTGTGCATGACGCACTGTTATGGGGGGATCTGTGGATGACGCACTGTTATGGGGGATCTGTGGATGACGCACTGTTATGGGGGATCTGTGGATGACGCACTATTATGGAGGATCTGTGCATGACGCACTGTTATGGGGGATCTGTGGGTGACGCACTGTTATGGGGGATCTGTGGGTGACGCACTGTTATGGGGGATCTGTGGATGACACACTATTATGGGGGATCTGTGCATGACGCACTGTTATGGGGGGATCTGTGGATGACGCACTGTTATGGGGGATCTGTGCATGACGCACTGTTATGGGGGATCTGTGCATGACGCACTGTTATGGGGGATCTGTGGATGACACACTGTTATGGGGGATCTGTGGATGACGCACTGTTATGGGGGATCTGTGGATGACGCACTATTATGGAGGATCTGTGCATGACGCACTGTTATGGGGGATCTGTGGGTGACGCACTGTTATGGGGGATCTGTGGGTGACGCACTGTTATGGGGGATCTGTGGATGACACACTATTATGGGGGATCTGTGCATGACGCACTGTTATGGGGGGATCTGTGGATGACGCACTGTTATGGGGGATCTGTGCATGACGCACTGTTATGGGGGATCTGTGCATGACGCACTGTTATGGGGGATCTGTGCATGACGCACTGTTATGGGGGATCTGTGCATGACGCACTGTTATGGGGGATCTGTGGATGACGCACTGTTATGGGGGATCTGTGGATGACGCACTGTTATGGGGATCTGTGGGTGACGCACTGTTATGGGGGATCTGTGGATGACGCACTGTTATGGGGGATCTGTGGATGACGCACTGTTATGGGGGATCTGTGGATGACGCACTGTTATGGGGGATCTGTGGGTGACGCACTGTTATGGGGGATCTGTGGGTGACGCACTGTTATGGGGGATCTGTGGGTGACGCACTGTTATGGGGGATCTGTGGGTGACGCACTGTTATGGGGGATCTGTGGGTGACGCACTGTTATGGGGATCTGTGGGTGAAGCACTGTTATGGGGGGATCTGTGGATGACGCACTGTTATGGGGGATCTGTGGATGACGCACTATTATGGGGGATCTGTGGATGACGCACTGTTATGGGGATCTGTGGATGACGCACTGTTATGGGGATCTGTGGATGACGCACTGTTAGGCTACATGCACACGACCATATGTGTTTTGCGGTCCAAAAATTACGGATCCGCAAAAAAAAAGGATGACATCCGTATCCCATCCGTTTTTATTTTGCAGATCCATGGTAACAATGCCTAAAATGGACAAGAATAGGACATGTTCTATTTTTTTTGCGGGGCTATGGAACAGACATACTGATGCGGACAGGTGAATGGCTCCGCCTCCTATAAAAAAAAAAACGGAACGGACACGGAAACAAACAACGTTCGTGTGCATGTAGCCTTATGGGGGATCTGTGGATGACACAAAAGACATGTCCTATGTTTTGAGGAGTGGAGACATGGATCAGAAGCTCATGGAAACACTCAGAAGTCCTTCCGTGGCTTTCGGAGGCTCCATAGTGCGGCCTCGTGCACACGACCGTATCTTCCATCCATGTCTAATCTGACAGCACACAGACCTGTTTGTTTCTATGGGTCTGCCAAAAACCAAGCCAGACACAGAGGGAGGTGATGATGTGAGGTCTGCTATATAGAAGAACAGTCTAGTGATGTGAGTGAGAAGGGCGCGGCGTGCACACAGAAGGGTCTGTGTTCTGCAGATCCACTGTTTGTTGTGTGCACGAGGCCTTTACCTTAGAAAGCAGCTGCTGTGCCTCCTGCATTGGTCGTCAGGACCATGAGAACTGCTGCAGAATCAGTCCAGGGAAGGATGCTAAGTAACAGCAGTACATGCAGAGCGGTATAACAGGGGAAGGGGAGCACTTACTGTGCGGTGTGGCTGATATGCTGAGCCGTGTGCAGTTCTCCAGTGCTAGGCTGGGAGCTCAGAATACCAGTCTGCAGGAAGTCACCCTCCTCCTCCTCCTGACTGGTTAGTGATCTCCATCAGTGATTGTGAGCCAGAACCAGGGGTAGATCTTTCCCTTCTACCTCATGTCTGGAGGCTTCACTCCTGGTTTTGGCTCACAGTCACTGGTAAGCCCTAGTTCACACCAGTTATACAGAAGATGTCCATAGTTATATCTGCTAGAACGTACATCGTCATACACTGACTAGCGCTGATATAAAGAGGGGACATGGATGAGGCGAGCCCTGCCCTCTCACTGACGTACACCACACCATCACAGTGTTTTAAAGGGAACCTGTCACCAGGATTTTGTGTATAGAGCTGAGGACATGGGTTGCTAGATGGCCGCTAGCACATCTGCAATACCCAGTCCCCATAGATCTGTGTGCTTTTATTGTGGGAAAAAAAAGATTTTATACATATGCAAATTAACCTGACTCATCTCTCGTACAGGACTCATCTCAGGTTAATTTGCATATGTATCAAATAATTTTTTAACTAAATAAAAGCACACAGAAAGCACAGTTTTTATTTAATTTTTTTGACAGTGTTCACCTAATATGTTTACTGTTCTAATTTTTTACATATTAAAAAAAGTTTTACTTTATTTTGGGAAAAGGACTTTTTTTCTTTTACTTGAAACTTTAAAAAAATGTGTTATTTATTTTTAACTTTTTTTTCACTTTATTTTTTGTCCCAATAAGGGACTTCAACTTTTGGGGGTCTGATCCCCTTTACAATGCATCACAATACTTCTGTACGGTGATGCATTGGCTGTAAGTGTATTACCAATGTAATGCAGGGGGCTGGATCTCACAGGCTTAGGCCTCATGCACACAACCGTTTTTTTTTTTACGGTTCTCAAAAACGGGTTCCGTAGTTCCATGATCCGTGACCGTTTTTTCGTCCGTAGGTCTTCCTTGATTTTTGGAGGATCCACGGACATGAAAAAAAAGTCGTTTTGGTGTCCGCCTGGCCGTGCGGAGCCAAACGGATCCGTCCTGAATTACAATGCAAGTCAATGGGGACGGATCCGTTTGACGTTGACACAATATGGTGCCATTGCAAACGGATCCGTCCCCATTGACTTTCAATGTAAAGTCAGGAGTCCCTTTTATACCATCGGATCAGAGTTTTCTCCAATCCGATGGTATATTTTAACTTGAAGCGTCCCCATCACCATGGGAACGCCTCTATGTTAGAATATACCATCGGATTTGAGTTACATCGTGCAAACTCATATCCGACAGTATATTCTAACACAGAGGCGTTCCCATGGTGATGGGGACGCTTCTAGTTAGAATATACTACAAACTGTGTACATGACTGCCCCCTGCTGCCTGGCAGCACCCGATCTCTTACAGGGGGCTATGATACGCACAATTAACCCCTCAGGTGCCGCACCTAAAGGGGTTAATTGTGTGTATCATATCCCCCTGTAAGAGATCAGGGCTGCCAGGCAGCAGGGGGCAGACCCCCCTCCCTCCCCAGTTTGAATATCATTGGTGGCCAGTGCGGCCCCCCCCGGCCCCCCTCCCTCCCTCTATTGTATTATCATTGGTGGCACAGTGTGCGGCCCCCCCCGGCCCCCCCCTCTATTGTATTTATATCATTGGTGGCAGAGTGTGCAGCCCCCCGGCCCCCCCTCCCTCTATTGTATTTATATCACTGGTGGCACAGTGTGCGGCCCCCCCTCCCTCACTCTATTGTATTTATATCATTGGTGGCACAGTCTGCGCCCCCCCCGGCCCCCCTCCCTCACTCTATTGTATTTATATAATTGGTGGCACAGTGTGCGGCCTCCTCTCCCCCCCCCCGATCATTGGTGGCAGCAGAGAGTTCCGATCGGAGTCCCAGTTTAATTGCTGGGGCTCCAATCGGTAACCATGGCAACCAGGACACTACGCAGTCCTGGTTGCCATGGTTACTTAGCAATATTAGAAGCATCATACTTACCTGCTGGCTGCTGCGCCGTCTGTGACCCGGGAGCTCCTCCTACTGGTAAGTGACAGGTCTGTGCGGCTTAATGATCTGTCACTTACCAGTAGGAGGAGCGCCCGGCCGGTCACAGACAGCACAGCAGGTAAGTATGATGCTTCTAATATTGCTAAGTAACCATGGCAACCAGGACTGCAGTAGCGTCCTGGTTGCCATGGTTACCGATCGGAGCCCCAGCGATTAAACTGGGACTCCGATCGGAACTCTCCACCAATGATCGGGGGGGGGGGGGGGGTTGGGGAGAGGAGGACGCACACTGTGCCACCAATGATATAAATACAATAGAGTGAGGGAGGGGGGGCTGGGGGGGGCGCACACTGTGCCACCAGTGATATAAATACAATAGAGGGAGGGAGGGGGGCCGCACACTGGCCACCAATGATATAAATACAATAGAGGGAGGGGGGGGGGCCGCACTGGCCACCAATGAAATTGAAACTGGGGAGGGAGGGGGGTCTGCCCCCTGCTGCCTGGCAGCCCCTGATCTCTTACAGGGGGCTATGATACGCACAATTAACCCCTTCAGGTGCGGCACCTGAGGGGTTAATTGTACGGATCACAGCCCCCTGTAAGAGATCGGGTGCTGCCAGGTAGCAGGGGCAGTCATGTACACAGTTCGTAGTATATTCTAACTAGAAGCATCCCCATCACTATGGGAACGCCTCTGTGTTAGAATATACTGTCGGATGTGAGTTTTCACAAAGTGAAAACTCAGCTCTGAAAAAGCTTTTATGCAGACGGATCTTCGGATCCGTCTGTATGAAAGTAACCTACGGACACGGATGCCAATCTTGTGTGCATCCGTGTTTTTTCACGGACCCATTGACTTGAATGGGTCCGTGAACCGTTGTCCGTCAAAAGAATAGGACAGGATACACGGATCACGGAGGCGGATGACAAACGGTGCATTTTCCGAGTTTTCAATGGACCCATTGAAAGTCAATGGATCCGCAAAAAATCACAGAAAAAACGGAACAACGGCCACGGGTGCACACAACGGTCGTGTGCATGAGGCCTCACAGGAAGGCAGCCACGATTCCTAAGGAAGGCATTGGGCTGCCTTCCCTGCCATTGGGTCCCCGTCACAGCAGCGCTGGCTTCTCCCTACATTGCATGTGCCGCAGTCACGCGGCACATCAAAGGTTAATGTGTCGGCATCTGTGTTTTTACTGATGCAGGGGTCCGGCCATCAGTGACTGCCGGACCCCTGCGCTGATTGGGCAGGCGCAGCTCCTGCATCCGCCCGATCAGCCCGCCATAATAGTACGGCGCTGGGCGGCAAGTCAGGTCCCGCTGTGCCAAACTATTACAGCGCTGGGCGGGAAGGGGTTAAAGGGGTTCTCTAGGAATTAAGAAAATGAAAGTACTTAAATATTACTTTATTATAAATACAGGTGTATATTCCCAATTACCTTTCATTAGTAAGAATGCCTTTTGTCTAGGAGGCAACCATTAGGGGAAATAAAATGGCCGCCGTCCTATAAATGCACACAAAACCTGTCCTAATCACGCAGGAGGACAAGTTAGGTTACTTTCACACTGGCGTTTTGGTTTCCGTTTTTAGACCCATTCAGGGATCTCACAAGCGGTCCAAAACGGATCAGTTTTGCCTTAATGCATTCTGAATGGATAAGGATCCGCTCAGAATGCATCAGTTTGGCTCCGTTCTGCCTCCATTTCGCTTTGGTGTCCGTCTGACGAAACTGAGCCAAACGGATCCGTCCAATGTAAGTCAATGGGGATGGATCCGTTTTCACTGACACAATAGAAAACGGATCCGTCCTCCATTGACTTTCAATGGTATTCAAGACGGATCCGTTTTGGCTATGCTAAAGATAATACAAACGGATCTGCTCTGAACGGATGCATCAGTGCTCCAGACAAAAAGAATATATCAAGGAGCCATGGCTCCTAAAATGAAAAATTTAGGAGCCAAATTAAATTTTTAGTCGCCAAATTTAAAATAAATATAATATAGCTGGGATGCTTAGGAGCATATAAGCCATCTAAGGCCTCATGCACACGAACGTGTATATTCTTTCCATGTCCATTCCGGGTTTTTTTGGCGGGCCGTATACGGAACCATTCATTTCAATGGGTCCGCAAAATAAACGGAATTTACTCCGTGGGCATTCTGTTTCTGTATGTCCGTACTTCTGTTCCGCAAAAAAATAGAACATGTCCTATTATTGTCCGCATTATGGACAAGGATAGTACTGTTCTATTAGGGGCCAGCTGTTCTGTTCCGCAAAATACAGAATGTACACGGACATCATCCATATTTTATGCAGAACCATTTTTTGCAGACCGCAAAATGCATACGGTCGTGTGCAAGAGGCCTAAGTCCGAGAGGACACAATAACCCCTTTAAGCAGTGCATGTTGATGAAGTCAGCTGGCACATGCCCAATGAGGCAGGTCTGTGAACAGAACCGTACCATGAGCTTTTAATTAACTTTTTACTAGGCCATCAGCACCTGCAATGACTGAAAATAATCTAACTCCTGTTACATCCTTAGTGCATGGACAGCTTAAACCAGGAACACACTAGAAATCAGACAGCAACTGCACATATGTCATTTAGTGCTGATTTGGAAAAATATTAAAGGAGTTCACAAGGGAGGCAACATTTTTGGTACAGTGCTCAGGGTGGTTTAAAAAGAATCAATCCTCACCACCACTGATCCCCTGCCACTCCCATTTCAATACTTAATGGGTTCCCACTGGTCTCGGCACACAAGAAATGCCAGCTCAGTCAGTCACTGGCCGAGAAAAGTATAGCGCCATGGCTAGTGATTGGCTGAGCAGGCCTCTCCTGGCAGTTCCTGCTTGTGGAGACTGGACCATTAAGTAGAGACCAGTGGAAACCCAGTTGGAACGGGAACATCAGGGATTGGGGGATGGTGAGTTTTGATTCTTTAATATAAAACCACTCCAAACACTTTACAAAAATTTTGCACTGCACTGGACAATCCCTTTAAACATTTTGTACTCAGTAGTTAAAGGGACAGCAATAAGTTAGATAATAAAAAACCTCTCACCAGTTGAATCCCCCATCACTCCTGCACTGATGCTTCCTTATTTTCTGGTGCTGTACAGTCACATGATGCGAGTCTACGGTCACCTGCTGCACATGCTGGCATCACCAATGAGGCCAGTATTTGCCTGCAATGGTCACATGGACTTATTCCATGTCATCACTTCAGGAAAGAAAAAACTGCTGGGGACAACAGCATCAGCGCTGGAGTGGCTGGGAATTAACCGGGGAGTGAGTATATTTTTTTTAAATATTTCCTGCATTTAATTTCTTTTGAATTAAACTTCTTGAAAATCCCTTTAATTACTAATTAACCTGATTTATTTATGCAGTAATGATGGTCCTGAGTACTGATCATGTGCAATCAGCACTGCAGAAACTGGGGAATATGGACAAGAACATATGCAGAATACATACCCATGTTTCAGGCTCCTTGAAGTGTATGAGATTAGGGAAGCCATTAGACGCTGGTGCATTAATACTCTACATGCTTATTGTATTCACTACGGACATCCACCTCCTGCTCCCTTGGCTGTTCTCCTTTCTCATGCCAATGGTTCTTAAATGGAGGGATTCCCAGCACTTGTTGTGCGATTTCTTGGCTCTGTCCTGCTTCCTCTCCATCATTCTGCGAGGTATCTTCCCCATTATATCTCCAGTAAGAGTGTCTGGAGCTGGATAACCTATCACCACGTGACCTACGACTATAAGGTCTCTCAGCCCGAGAGCGACCATTGAACCTGTAGCCCTGTTCTTTGCCCTTAGAAAGATCCATTGATTCAGGATGATTTACTTTGCTGGATGGGTGAGGGGGGAATGTTTGGAGACTCCTCTGGTTCTGCTTCTGAGGTAGAAGGGTCCATTGATGGGATAATGTGTCTGTTCTTGGGGGATCAGGTGGTGTGTCTGGAGGAAGGTCAGTATGGACTGGTCCCTGAAAAGGGGGGGCCTTTGGGGATGGGGCTGGATTCAAAGGCACTTGAGGTGTTGGAAACCAAGGAACCAGGCAGCGAGGGGATAAGCGGCAAAGTTTGAGACTTGTTAGTCACATAAGTTTGTTGTGAGGGAAAACTGGAGTCCAAGGTCTGCTGGGAGCTTGACGGGATATGCGATATAGAAGTGCTGAATTCACACGTCTGTGAGATACCGGCCCGGAGTCCTGCTGAGTGCAGGAGCGCACGGCGTCATGGGTTGCTGTGACGCTGTGAGCTTCCTGCTGCCGCCGCAGTACAGTACTACACTGAGGTAAAGAGCTGCCTCATCCTCCTCTCTGCTCTGCTTTTCAGGGATTATGGTTCTGACTACAGATAAGATTAGTGGGGTTTCTCTGGGAGATTGGGAAGGAGATGAAATGTGGAAAAGGATTTATTTCCCCTGACATTGGTGACAAAAGTATGAAAGAAAGTGTAAATGGTTGTGTGATTAAGCGCTTATTGTGCTGCTCCCCGGGACATGATGGGTTCAGATGTATCATGGAGGTGATTAGTGTAGGAGCCGTACACAGGGGAGGGAAGGTGAGGGGCTGATGTGGAGAGAGTGAAGTGGAGGCTAACAGTGCGGTGACCGTAGACGAAAGGAGCGCAGTAAAACGGACAGAGGCAGCGAACAACACCGTAGAAAAGGGATGTCAATGTGTTGGGCTGGGTTCACACGGGCGAGTTTTCCGCACTGGTGCAATGCGTGAGTTGAACGCAATGCACCCGCATTCACTTCTATGGGGCTGTTCACATGAGCAGTGATTTTCACACATCACTTATGCGTTGCGTGAAAACCGCAGCATGCTCTATATTGTGCGTTTATCACGCAACGCAGGCCCCATAGAAGTGAATGGGTCTGTGTGAAAATCGCAAGCAAGTGCGGATGCGGTGCGATTTTCACGCATGGTTCCTAGGATGACAGTCTATTCACTTTATTATTTTCCTTTATAACATGGTTATAAGGGAAAATAATAGCATTCTTTAATACAGAATGCTTAGAAGGTCAATTGAGGGTTAAAAAATAAAAAAATATTAACTCACCTCCTCCTCTTGATCGTGTAGTTGCCGATCTCTTCTTACTTCTTTAATCATGAGCTGCCGGCTAAAGGACCTGTGGTGACGTCGCATCACATGGTCCATCACCATGGTGATTGACCATGTGATGAGCTCGGTGACGTCACCACAGGTCCTTTGACAGGTCCTGAAGAAAGAACAGGAGACCGGCAGCTACGCGATCAATTGGAGGAGGCGAGTTAATTTTTAATTTTATTATTTTAACCCTCAATTGACCTTGTACTATGCATTCTGTATTAAAGAATGCTATTATTTTCCCTTATAACCATGTTATAAGGGAAAATAATTACATCTACACAACCTTGAACGCAAACCTGAACTTCAGTGAAGAAGTTCGGGTCTGGGTACCACATTCAGTTTTTTATCATGCAAATGCAAAACACATTGCACCCACGCGATAAAAACTGAACAACGGACCGCAATCACAGTAAAAACTGACTGCAATTGGGTACCTACTCGCGCGGGTTTGCTGTAATGCACCTGGGACGCATCCTGAGCCAAAACGTGACGCCCGTGTGAACCCAGCCTTAGAATGTCTTACATAACATACCTGTCACCCTTCCTTGTCATCTTCAAAACCCTTGGTGTCCAGAAGTTCCGCCACGGTGTAGAGATCTCGGTGTGAAGCCTTGGAGTGTTTTCCCTCCAGCAGTAATAAAGTCCCCCCTAGTGGCCCCCAGCAGCAGGAATGTCTCCCATAGTGGCCCCGCCTGTCGTAATGTCTCCCATAGTGGCCCCCGCCTGTCGTAATGTCCCCCATAGTGACTCATAATGTCCCCAAATGTGCCCGCTGCAGTAATAATGTCCCCCATAGTGGCCCCCAGCTGTAATGTCTCTTTTTAGTTAAAAGAATAATAATTATAACGGAGACACAAACTCTGTAGGGGGTGGGGCTTGTTAAATTAGCCTAAATGGGTGTGGCCTGCTGAAGGACCTGCGCTGAGCGTGATGGGAGCGCGTGGTGACGTCCACGTGATGAGTGCAGGTCCTTTTCAATCGAGAGGAGTGAGTGCCTCTGCAAGTGGATGAGGGCAGTATATATGTTTTATTTTTTTAACCCCTTAAATGCCATATTGTCATAGTGTACCTGTTTTTAACAGCTGTTAGATGGATGCACTCCTGTCTACGCTACCATTGGTTTCAATGGGGTCCGTCTGGCTGTGAAAACAACCCAAAAAAGGACATATCCTATTTGACGGCCGCTAAAAAAAAAAACAGCCATGTGAATAGCCCCACAGACCGCAATGGTTCTGACGGCCTAAAGTCTCTTTCACACGGGCGAGTTTTCCATTCAGGTGTGATGCATGAATCCAACGCAGAGCATCCGGACTGACTCCTGTCCCATTCATCTCTATGGGTCTCTGCCCATGAGCATTGGTTTTTACGGATGAAGTCCGGATGCGATGCTTTTTTCAATGATGGTTGCTTGGAGATGTAGATTGTTCAGTTTTTTTTTTCACACGCATCAAAACTGATTGAACTTTCTTACAAAACCTTCCGTATTTTCCTGAACAGATCTGTATCCTTAGGCCTCTTCCACACGAGCGATACGGATTGTGTCAGGGTGCGTTCAGTGAAACTCGCACCATTTCGCAAGCAAGTTTAGTCTGAGATTGCGTTCAGTTGTTTCTGCCTGGGTGCAATGTGTTTTGATGCGTTTTTCACGTGCATGAAAAAAAATAACTGAAGGTTTACAAACAACATCTTCTAGCAACCGTCAGTGAAATCGGATGCAATGTGTTTTTCACTGAAGCCCCATTCACTTCTATGGGACCAGGGCTGCGTGAAAAACTCAGAATATAGAACCGGCTGCGATTCGCACACAACGCAGAACTGATGCGTGAAGAACAGCGCTCATGTACACAGACCCACTGAGATGAATGGGTCCGGATTCAGTGCGGGTAATATGTGTTCACTTCACGCATCGCACCCTCGTGGAAAACGCCCTCGTGTGAACGAGGCCTAAGTCTTGCACACCTCTCTGAGGACACACCCACTTATGCAAATTTTACTAGCTCCGCCCCTCCATAGTTTGTATCCCCATAAACCCTGCTACAGAATAGTCTCTTGGGAAGCATAGTGCGCATTACATACATGTGCGCTGCATTACATACATGTACCCTACATACATTCCGTACACCCAGTGCACCTAACACACGGGGCCTCATTTCACCAAACTGGTCTTAGTTGCCAATAGCAACCAATCAGAGCTCACCTTTCATATCTTAGTGATCAGAAAACATGTAAGCTGAGCTCTGATTGGTTGCTATCGGCAACTAAGACAGTTTTCCTGTTAGTGAGGCCCATGCTCTCCATTATACTCCAGGTCCACCTACGTAGATAGCAATAAATTGAATAGTGGGAAAACCTTAAAACATTCTTTTATTAGTAAGATTTAAAATAATAGGCCCAAAAGTTTTTTTGTACAACATAAACCTCTCTAGGAGGTAACACACAACTGCCAACCTAGGTGAACTGGTAGAGAGTCTTGTAAGCAGCCAGGAGATATGTTCACTGACTCACTCGGTGGGTGAGTTAGGAATAAAAGGGATAGCGTATAAGAGGGAGACAGATGCTGGGTCTCATCCCCTAGAGACGTCCCTATGTCCTAACTATTACAACTATACCCCTCTCTGTCTGTCCCTAGATGTCCCTCAAGACTATACAGTGACTGCCCAGCTTCGTCGGAAACAAAGACAAAACAGAGAAAAGGGAAAAACAAATTCGCCAAATAGGCACCTTGGATGGGGCTGCAAGAGAAGTGCGTGAGGTCTTATCTAAACATTAGAATATTTTGCTATTGGACCCAGACAATAAAGAAATTGTCGCACCAACTGCAAACATCACGTATCGCAGGGGTCGGAGCATACGAGATCGCTTAGTACGCAGCCACTTCAGCGAGACCAACGAGCAGTTGGGTAGGTGGCTCAAACCACTTGAGGGTTGCTTTTGCTGCAGTGGTTGCGTTGCCTGCCCCGTCATCAATAAAGGCCGTGAATTCTCTAGCAATGTAACCGGCAAGAGCTATTCCATCAAGGGATTCTTAAATTGTAGATATAAAGGAGTAATTTACAAGGCCACATGTCATTGCGGCATGGAATATGTGGGCAAAACCACGCGGGAATTCTGAAGGAGGATGGGGGAGCACCTTGGAGACATCAGACATAAGAGAGACACCCCATTAGCCCAATGCAGTATGCCGCCCTGCAAGGTATTGCGATTGTGAGGTCACGGTTAATGGGCAAACGAGGGTTACTCACAGTTTTGTAGGAAAACCCTGGGCAGGCATACGGCAGTGAAGGAGAGGCTGGCACAGGAGACCTCTGGGGCACACTCTGTATTTAGGGACCAGGCCTGATGGTGAATGAGGTGCCCTGGATGTTGCAGATATTTAATGTGCCTAGGGCAAGGTCCCTTTAAGATCGTGACGCCAGTGCCTGTAACGGTGGCACACCTATTTATAGTTGTAGTAAATGAGGAACACGATGGTATGGTGAACCAATTGTTGCTTTACTGGTGCAACAGTTCAACTTTGTACAGTTGGGTGTCAATACATTTCCATATATCAGATTCACCTCACAAGCAGGCTTTCACAATAATGGCAGGTACACTGGCAGGCAACAACAACACACTCAGATCAGGCTGTACCTTCTCCTCAGAAATAGTGTACACTGTTCATTAGAACTCCTGTCTGCTCTTATCCCAAGGCCCGGATGCCCTAATACTGGACTTTATCCTTGGTAGCAATCTTCCTCAGGTATATATACTTGCTTTACACTTATAATCCTTCTGCCTTTCAGCTTACTTGGTTAGCTGGTACACTGGCTCTGCTTGGCTTGTGGGAACTGCAGGTTTCTCCCAGGAGGCAAACTCTTCTCATGGGGTGGTTCTTCTGAGCTAACATAGGCTCAGGAATAACTTCAGGCAGGCTATACTCCTTCACTAGCCTCCTGGTGACAACTAAAAGCCTGGGCTGTCTAGCTGCACGTCAGGAGGAGGCCCTCAGCTTGTCTCTGGCTGGTGCCCTCTCACTTCTGTCTCCACAGACTCCTGACTACACAGACCAACCCCTCCCTGTCTGGGCCTGAACATTTATACTAGGGCTCTCTATCTCCCTCTAGTGTCTAGGATGCTACACTACACCCTAATAGGCCTCTTGCATAGCTAACAGGGGAGAATACACATAAAAGCATATAGAAAATACATTAAAATGGACGGTTAAATATACTGCCACTGTCCCTTAAGAGTAGGAGGACAACGTGGCCCAATTGACCCTTGTGTAGTGCCCACTTTTACCTAGTGGGACACTACACCAACACAAAGAAACCAGCCATAATGGAAATTGGAAGGGTATGACCTTTATGGGCATTGAAATAATCCCTCCCCTGAAGAGAGGGGGCAATTGGGATAGGAGGATATTGTAGAGGGAGACTTGGTGGATCTTTGAGCTCAAAACCTCCCTTAATGAGCAGCTTTCTTTTAACTGCTACATTGAGGACACAAGGTCCACCTGCTGAATCTGGGGGGGTGCCCTACCCCGTCTGCTAGACTCCGTATATGATAGTGATAAGACCCAGAATATTGTTCACCTGTCTTTTGACTAGAAAATAAATCACCTTTTTCCCCCACTCCAGATATTGAGGGACAAGATCTCTGCTTAGACCAATAATTAGGGGCCTTGTGTATATATATATATATATATATATATATATATATATATATATATTCCACCATATTTCTTTTACATGGCGTCCTGGCAGGATATGGTTCCTCAATATTTAAATAATAATTAAATCACATCCCTTTTATACCCACCCCCTAATAGGGCTACACAGGATTTTCCCTTTTAATATTGATCTCAATTGAAGCGTCCATTGGACAGGAATCTGACCCTAGATTGTTCTGACACATAACATTTGTATATGTGGAGATTAAACTGGCCTACTGAAATATACAAAATATAAACCATTGTTCCGTATCTATCCGGTCCATAACCTATCAAATTGGCTATTTAAATACTCTAGGTAGCGCCTCCTGTGACTGTACGGAGTGACGCACCTCATTTGGCTATTCTGGCCAGAGCAATTGGTGGTTTGTGGGGAGAGGAGTAAGCCCATCTCCATCTCGCTACAAGCGCACCATGGATCCGCCCCCCTATCACCGCTGGACCAATCGCATATAGAGGAGATTCGGCCGCAACAAAGGGGTGGCACTAGCAGTGCCGCTCCCGATCATGTGATCCTAGATGGTGATGTGACTAGATACATCACCATTCATGTGATTGATCATGTGATTGATCATGTGATCCCGGGGGCGGAGCCAACTAAACGCGCGAGGCTTAAAAAGGACGCCAGCGCGAGTAATTGTTCCCCACTGCCACATGCAGGAGAGGTGCGAACCCAGGAAACAAACATACCCGGCGAGCTAAGTACTCTGTTTTACTTACAGGATTGTCTTTTACTTGCTAGTGCCGGCAATTGAGGCTGAAACAGGCACATACTGTTTGGTTTTTCTGTTTGAAGTCCGGGTATTGGTTGGTCCCCTGATGATCTGACGCATAGCCAGTGAAACGCGTCTGCCCCAGTATGTGACTGGTCTTTGTTGTTTCTGACGAAGCTGGGCAGTCACTGTACAGTCCTGAGGGCCATCTAGGGACAGACAGAGGGGTATAGTTGTAATAGTTAGGACATAGGGACGTCTCTATAATTTGTGTGACCAGCCTTAACCTTGGTTAAGTTTATACACACCTACGTAGATACACACTTACCTCACCTGATGGAAGCAGTCAGCAGGACACTGGAAGCTGCTGATGTCCTCTTCTAATGGAAAGTGTAGGAGCCATCAGCAGGAGCAGAGGCAGAAGTGCTGGTGCCAGGAGCTTCTACCACCCTGCAGTAAGGAGGCCTCTGATTGGTTAGAGCAGGCGCCTCTCACAAATGCTGGGCTGTTCCTGTGACCCAGGTGCTGCTCCCCATGAGCACTGTGCAGGTCCCTGCAATACTAGACACTGGGAGGACATGATGGGAGTAATGGCAGATACCTGTACACAGCCCCTGTCCTCCCCTATCAGCCAGACTCCAGCACACCAGGTGTCATGGAGAAGCTGCATTACCCAGCAATAATCTGTGATATATCAGCCATGTCTGCAGTGTGTGAGGTAAGTGGGGAGATACCTGAGGAAACATGGCGGCTACAGGACTTCCTGAGGTAATGTGTGAGGAAAACTGCCTTAGTCATCCACAGCAACCAATCAGATTCCACCTTTCAAATTTCACAGCTCATTTGGAAAATGATAGGTGGAATCTGATTGGTTGCTATGGGAAACTGAGGCAGTTTTCTTTTACTCCAGTTTAAGAAATCCCCCCGCTATATTTCCTTATGCAGAAGCTGATACTACACTAGTACAAGATGTGTGAGGTAATAATACTCCCATATATGATGTAGAAGCTGATACTACACCAGGGATCTCAACTCTCCCGGAGGTTCAGGGAGTCTCCCGCTATTAGATAGCGGCTCCCTGACACCCGCATGTGAAACAATATCTCCCGGAAAGGTTTATCTCAGTCAGATAGCAGAGCAGAGAGATAAGAGAAGTGACAGGACAGAGTTTAGATTACAGGTTGAATTAACCCTTTAGGGTCAAATTGGCTTCTCAAGGAGATATATATGTTAAAGGCATCCCTTCTGTCTCATTCAGTAGCTGTATAACTATTGAGAGAGATGCATTTTTACCCCAGTGTTAAATTCACACCCCCTGGATGCTTTAATCATATATATATATAAATATGATAATTTGGGGCAGGGTAATGAGCCCGGTCCTCCACACCATAGAGCAAAGTGTGCAGATACTTCATATGTTTGGAAAATGTAATAAAAAGTTAGTGAAAAAAAACCTCCCTGAAATGAGTTTTTGCAGGTTGGGATGTCTGCTACACCAGTACAGGATGTGTGAGGTAATAATACTCCAATATATGATGTAGAGGCTGATACTACACTAGTACAAGACGTGTGAGGTAATAATACTCCAATATATGATGTAGAAGCTGATACTACTCTAGTACAAGACGTGTGAGGTAATAATACTCCCATGTATGATGTAGAAGCTAACATTACACCAGTACATAATGTGTGAGGTAATAATACTCCCATATATAATGTAGAAGCTTATACTACACTAGTACAAGATGTGTGAGGTAATAATACTCCCATATATAATGTAGAAGCTTATACTACACTAGTACAAGACGTGTGATGTAATACTTCCATGTATAATGTTGAAGCTGATACTACACTTGTACAAGTGTGGTGTAATAATACTCCCATTTATGATGTAGTGGCTAACATTACACCGGTGCATGATGTGGGAGGTAATAATACTTCCAAATATGATGTAGAAGCTGATATCACACCAGTACATGATGTGTGAGGTAGTAATACTCACGTATATGATGTAGAAGCTGATAGTACACCAGTACATAATATGTGAGGTAATAATGCTCCCATATATGATGTAGAAGCTGATATTACTCCACACTTCTTGTACAAGTGTAGTAATACTCCCATATATGATGTAGAGGCTAACATTGCACCAGTACATGATGTGTAAGGTAGTAGCACTGCCATATGACTTAGAAGATGATACTACACCAGTACATGATGTGTCAGGTAGTCATTCTCCCATATATTATGTAGAAGCTAATACTACACTAGTACATAATGTGCGAGGTAGTAGTACTGCCATATTTTATATAGAAGCTGATACTACACCAGTACATGATGTGAGGTATTAATAGTTCCATATATGTTGTAGAAGATAATACTACACCAGTACATTATGTTTGAGGTAATAATACTCCTGTATATGATGTAGAATATACTATACCAGTACATGTATGAAGTAAGAATACTTCTGTATATTATGTAAGAGCTGATTCTACTCCAGTACATGATGTGAGGCAATAATACTCCCATATATGATGTCAGTGGCGTTGCGAGGGGGGTGCGGGCCGCATTGGGTGACACCAGTGATGGGGTGACACTAGTCTGATGGTGGCGGCGGCAGGGCACAGGGAGGAAGCGCTCATCTCCATAGTCATCTCCATAGCCATAGTCCTCAGGACAGCGATACAGATGCCTGTGCTGTGGGGCAGGGGAGGGAGAGGAGTGTCCCTTCCCTGTTTCTCTGATAGGCTGTCGGCACTAGGCCAGCAGCCTATCAGAGGCCGGCGCAGGCAGCGTGATGACATCATCGCGCCGCCTGAGCAGTACACCTCGTGACACAGGCCGGGAAGAGGCCTGCATCGCATCGCTGACATGGAGGTAAGTAGAAGTGTTGTTTTTTTATATGTACAATACTTTTACTGGCACATGGGGGGCTCTTGTTACTGGCACATGATGGGGGGGGCTCTTGTTACTGGCACATGATGGGGGGCTCTTGTTACTGGCACATGATGGGGGGGCTCTTGTTACTGGCACATGATGGGGGGGCTCTTGTTACTGGCACTTGATTGGGGGGCTCTTCTTACTGGCACATTATCGGTGGGCACTTTAGGGGCCTCTTACGAGGCCACAAAGAAGGGGTATTTTATATGGGGGGCTCTGTACAATAGCATTTTTTACTGGGGCACATTATGGTGGGTACTGTTGGGGAGAGGAGTACTATGGGGTCATCTACGGGGGGCACTAAGAAGGGGTATTTTATACTTGCAAATTATGGGGACACTGAGGGCATCTACTGGTGCACTTTATACTGGTACATTATGGGGGGGCACTAGGAGAAAGGGGGAGAGGAGCACTATGGGGGCATTTACTGGGGGTACTATATAGGGGTATTTTATACTGGCACATTATGGGGACATTAGCTCAACTGGGGCCATTACAAAGGGGTATGTTTTGCACATTATAAGGAGAGTTATTACTACTGTGGGGGGCATTATAGTGGGCTTTATTACTCCCCCATGGTATGACTCCCTAGTAGCAGCACCAGCCTCTCCCTGCTCTGCTATCCCTCTGCCCCTTCTCCAAATCCTTATTATGAAATCTTTCTCATTAGGATAAAACACAACATCAGCTCCGCCGAGCCCCCGGCCAAAGTGTCGAAGTGGCGTCGGAGATCGCCGAGGGCCAAGCCAAGTAACTGTAAGTTTTTATGTGAAATATGTTTATGTTCTACACATATAGCCTACACCGTGCCACACAATATACAGTATACCTCTACACTGTGCCACACAATATACAGTATACCTCTACACTGTGCCCCACAATATACAGTATACCGCTACACTGTGTAGTCTGTTCTATAAGCGCCAGTGTTTTGTGGTGGCGGACAGAAAATAATCTGGCCCCTCCCGAGACCAGGCTCGGGATCCGCCACTGCCCGGTAAGCGATCTGACTGCTAGCACCACCCGACCCCCCTCCAGCCCCCCGTCGGCGATCTATCTGCTTAGTCCCCACCCCATGTCAGCGGTTTAGTTACTATCCAAACACCCCTCCCCCTTCCCGGTACTGCTTGGGTGGTTCGGCAGGCTCAGTGAAGGGACGGCCGCGGCGGCAGGGTGGAGCTTGATGGACGTCCCCTACGTGACTCGTCTGCACAGGTCAAAACACGATAACCACACGAAGAAGCAGTTACCAGAAGAAATTTAACAGCATTTGATGTCTCGATCAGCCAGCGAAAGTGGGGTGCTGGGGCTCTAAGCTTTAGAGGGGAGGGGCAGCGAATACCCCCCTACGGCAGTAGCACCCCCATATATGGCTAAAAAAATATTGCTTGGGGGGGGGGGATTGAGGGGGGTGACACCATTTTCTACCACATCGGGTGACACCAGCCTTAGCAATGCCACTGTATGATGTAGATGCTAATACTACACCAGTACATGATGTGTGAGGTAGTAATACTCCCATATTTGATATAGAAGCAGATACTACACCAGTACATGATGTGTGAAGTAATAAAAAGTTAAACAAGTTATGTGGGTAGCAGAGCTCTGTGTATGGAGGTAGGTGATTGTGTGTGGGGTATATGTTGTATGGAGAGGTGTTGGGAATGGCTGCAGGTGAGTGGAGGTTATGTAGGTAGCAGAGCTCTGTGTATAATGGAGGTAGGTGATTGTGTGTGGGGTATATGTTGGTGTATGGAAAGATGTTGGGAATGGATGCAGACTGCGGCTAAAAAGAGGGCGCTACTAGTGTGTGTTCTGCCCAACGGGGCCGTGGGTAACATAGGGTACACACACAGGGGGACTTCTACTGTGCCGGCCACTTATATCGTCTTTGAACCTACCTACAAGTGTGTAAACTGTTACCGTGTGCAGAAATGTTCCATACAACTTTATTAGAACATGTTGTAAATGTCAATCATTCATAGAAGGCAGCCGGCAGGTTAAGTCCGACCATTAGAAATCTAATACCTTCTTGGAACCTGAATCCAGTTCTTACAGCTTTAGTGTCTCCTCCTTTTGAACCTATTGAGCAGCTGCCAATTAAATTGCTTACTGTCAAGACATTTTTCTTAGTAGCCATTACTTCGACAAGCAGGGTTAGTGAGATTCTGGCTCTTTCTACATCACTACACAACATGGATCCTACCGGCACTACACACAGGCCTTACTCCATACATCACTACACAACATGGATCCTACCGGCACTACACACAGGCCTTACTCCATACATCACTACACAACATGGAGCCTACCGGCCCTACACACAGGCCTTACTCCATACATCACTACACAACATGGAGCCTACCGGTACTACACACAGGCCTTACTCCATACATCACTACACAACATGGAGCCTACCGGTACTACACACAGGCCTTACTCCATACATCACTACACAACATGGAGCCTACCGGCACTACACACAAGCCTTACTCCATACATCACTACACAACATGGAGCCTACTGGCCCTACACACAGGCCTTACTCCATACATCACTACACAACATGGAGCCTACTGGCCCTACACACAGGCCATACTCCATACATCACTACACAACATGGAGCCTACTGGCCCTACACACAGGCCTTACTCCATACATCACAACATGGAGCCTACCGGCAGTACACACAGGCCTTACTCCATACATCACTACACAACATGGAGCCTACCGGCAGTACACTTACCTGCTGCACCACTCTCACACATCGGCTCTGGCCTATGATCGGCCTATTACTATGTCATTCTGTCATGGAACCATGAACCAGACGTACAACAAGAGATAAGTGGAAAATAAGAAGGTTTTATTGAAGAGCAAGCCGTAAGCAAAGTCCGAACGGATGGCTAAACCGAAGCAGGGTCTTGCGGAGACAGAGGTCAGGAACCAGGAGGGTAGTCAGACAAAGCCAGGAACAGGAACCAACGGGGTAGTCAGACGAAGCCGGAATCAGGAACCAACGGGGTAGTCAGACGAAGCCGGAATCAGGAACCAACGGGGTAGTCAGACGAGGCCAGGATCAGGAACCAGAAGCAGCAGCAGTCTTGGAAGCATGTGAACACAGGAGGACCAAGCAAGGAACTGAAGCCACAGACCTCCTATATATATGAGCTGGGCATCCAGCTCCTCCCAGTGGGAAGGAGGAGCCGCAGGGTGGGAGGCTACAAGAAAACCCAGAAACCAAGATGGCCGCCAGCACATGTCAAACGAAGGGAACAGCAAGGAGGTAGGACCATGACACATTCCCACATTTATTCCTGCATCAGGAAGAACCTAATTGTGCCTCACATTTCTACCCTACAGGAAGCCCAGGATCACTACTTAGAAATTCGTTCACACTTGGTTTACTGGTAAAAGGTTAATTGCGTTATGGATTCTGTTACCACGGACCATAACGCAATTTTATAATGGAACCCGTCCAAGTTTCCAAATTAAAACATTTTCTGGGCCTTCTCCTCAACATGGGTCTCACCAAAAAGCATGAATTGCGGTCATATTGGTCCACAAACCCAATTCATCACATGCTCATGTTCTCTGCTGCCATGTCCAGGGCACGATTTGAGGCCATCCTGCGTTTCCTGCACTTTAGCGACAACATCACCCCCCGTCCCAGAGGCCACCCAGCTTTTGACCGGCTCCACAAAATTCAGCCCCTCATAGACCACTTTAACAACAAATTTGCAGATTTGTATACCCCTGAGCAAAACATCTGCGTAGACGAGTCCCTTATACATTTTACCGGGCGCCTTGGCTTCAAACAATACATCCCAGGCAAGCGCGCCCGGTATGGGGTCAAATTGTATAAGCTCTGTGAAAGGGCCACAGGCTATACCCACAAATTTCGGATCTATGAGGGTAAAGATCAGACCCTGGAGCCGGTCGGTTGCCCTGACTACCTGGGGAGCAGTGGGAAGACAGTCTGGGACTTGGTGTCACCCTTATTTGGTGTCAAACCTCCCAGGGAGCCAGTAGTGGGATGAGGAACCCACTGGCAGTAAGCAGCTGACAGCCCAGAAGGCGGTACAAGTTTAGGGATAATCCAAGAGGGGTAGTCAATGTCCAATCCGGGTCGAGGCAGGCAGCGAAGGTTCAAGGCGGAAGACAGTCCAGGGGTCAGTAGCCGGGAAGGATACAAAGAAACAACAGGTAATAGGAGGATCTGCAGGGAGGCTAGGTGTTCACCATAAGGTGGAATAACTCAGCAATGAGCCAGAGCTCAGGCCAGGTCTTTATAGCCAGGGAAGGTAGGAACCACCCTCCCCAGGAACCAATGGCAGGCAAGGAAGGTGGAAGGTGTGTACTGGGAATCTCCCTCAGCAAGGCTCACACCTGACAGCCGGATAATGCAGGAACGCTATGCACCCGGAAATGTGCGAGCAGCCTGTGTACTGCGCACGCACACACGCCGCGCACCTGCACCTCGGGCACCAGGTGTTCTACCGAGCTGAAGGGGAACCCGTGCCCTGCGCCGTGCCCGTGGTCCCAGAGTAGGGGTAACACCCCCTGCTTCCTGACATTTGGCAAGGGTTACCATCTTTATGCGGACAATTTCTACACAAGTGTGCCCCTCTTCAGGCATTTTATCCTAGAACAGATTGGCTGCTGTGGCACCGCGCGACCTAGTCGCCGAGGCTTCCCCCAACGGCTCGTTACCACTTGTTTTGCAAGGGGGGAGAGGGCTGCCTTGTGTAACGAAGAACTGCTCACGGTGAAATGGAGACAAGCGTGACGTTTACATGCTCTCCTCCATTCACGCAGACACGACAATCCAAATAGAACGAGCAACCAGTGTCATTGAAAAGCCCCTCTGTGTCCACGACTATATTTCGCTCATGGGAGGGTGGACTTCAATGACCAGATGTTGTCTCCTTATTTAGTTTTCCGACGCACCAGACGCTGGTATAAGAAGGTGTCTGTATATTTGATTCAATTGGCTGTATATAATAGTTTTGTTCTCTACAGTAAGGCTGGGAGAACAGGATCCTTCCTCAAATTTCAGGAAGAAATCATCGAGAACCTCCTGTATCCACACGAGTGACATTTCCCCCAATGTCGTTGCTGGTACCTCAACCCAACCATCACCCCGAAATAGATGTTGTGTCTGTTGCAGGAGTGGAATAAGGCGTGACACCCGCTATTTCTGTCTATATGTGCTATGCTTAGGGGAGTGTTTCCGGAAGTACCACACACAGGTACACTTAGCATAGGGATCGCATCTCACAGGACAGGCACACAGGGCTATTAGGGCCCATTCACACACAGAGCTGCTGCAAACCTCTCCTTTCACCTGGGACAAAGTGCATAATGTACTTCGCCACATCTTTGGGCGATTTGCGCTTTGCACATTGTCCCATGGGGAAGGAGAGGTTTGTCCTATAAAAGGTAAAAAAAAAAGAAAAAACCAGGCCGCAACGCAATAAATTTATTAACTTTATAATAACATTTGAACGGAACATATAAACTTTATTAAACTTTTTGAACAGAACGTAAAAAAAAAAAAAAAGTTAACATTCTGTTCAAAAAGTTTAATAAAGTTTATATGTTCCGTTCAAATGTTATTATAAAGTTAATAAATTTATTGCGTTGCGGCCTGTTTTTTTTTTTTTTTTTTTACCTTCCAGGTGGACCAACCGATTGACTAGCTGCAGCACTGATGTGCATTCTGACAGAAGCATTGCGCTGCTGTCAGATTACACAAAAGTCGATGTATGTGGCGCTGCAAGACGAGATTTCTCCTCTGCAGTAAAAGATACGTTTTGCCGAGGCTTATGAGCTGAGGAGGCGGCGGTGTTCATATGCTTTGGCAAACACTTTGTGTATATATATATATATATATATATATATATATATATATATATATAAAAAATCCCGGCAATGATTTATTCATCCACATCGATTGATGTAAATGGAGAAATCGGGTTTGCCAGGGCATACGAGCTAAGTGGGTATGGGTGTTGGGCGGAGCTCCTATGTCCTGGCAGACGCCTTTCCCCTCCTTTTTTTTTTTTTTGGCAGAGATTTTTTTCATCCACATTGATCGATGCGAATGAAGAAATCTGTGCCGTTAATTTTTTTTTTCAGCCCAGAGGCTGAACGGAAAAAAAATATCTCATTACCTGTATCCTCAATATAAGGAGAATAGCAGAAACTCCTAATGCTGGCCATACATGTAATGATTGCGGAGACCCTCAAATGCCAGGGCAGTAGAAACACCCCACAAATGACCCCATTTTG